>NW_020955217.1:265951-362096 GCF_003031625.1 Empidonax traillii
CAAGTGGTGCTGGTAAATGACCCATGATTCAGAACCATATAGAAGAGTGGACAGCACGATGGCTCTGTAAACACTGATCTTAGTACTTTTCTTCAGGTGTTTGTTTTGCCACACTCTTTTACGGAGTTTACCAAAGGCACTGTATGCCTTTGCTAACCTGTTGTCAATTTCAGCATCAATCTTACCGTCTGAGGAGATGATGCTTCCCAGATAATTAAACTGTTGGACTGATTTGAGTGTTGTTTCACCAATGGTGATATGGGGATGATGGAAGGCTTCCTGAGGTGCAGGCTGATATAACACTTCTGTCTTCTTCAAGCTGACTTCCAGACCAAAAAGCTCAGCAGCCTCTGCAAAGCAGGATGTTAAACGCTGCAGAGCTACTTCTGTGTGGGCGACGAGAGCGGCATCATCAGCATAAAGCAGCTCGCGGATAAGATGATTTAAGGTCTTAGAGTGGGCCTTCAGTCGCCTTAGATTGAAAAGGCTCCCATCGGTACGATATCGAATGTAGACACCGTTTTCAAAATCGAGGTGTGAAGCAAGGCTGCGTTCTCGCTCCAACCTTATTCACGATCTTCAGCATGATGCTCCAAAGGGCCACGGCAGACCTAAAATACACATACATCTGAGAGGAAGATTGACATGGCATTGGAGAGGAATGACACAGCTGAAATAATTGCAAAAGATTTGAGAAAATGTGGCCTTTTCTCAGCATCTGGTCAATTTTTTGGCCATATTTCTTTGGAATATTGTGTGTTTGTCCATTCCGTCTCTTCATTTGATACATGGTAGTGGATTCCAGGCTGTTAGCACTGCTGAGCCAGATGGCATACACTCTGTCATGCTGAGATCATGTTGGAAATGTCATCTATGCGACTCAACTGAGATACAGTAGCACTTTAACATTAATTTCTCAGTTATCCACTATGGAATTATTTTTGTTGCGGGTATTTTACCTATGTAGAAAGGATAAAGATGCTTTTGTTGCCATCAAAAATTAAAGCATTTCCAAATGTTTTTGACAGTGCACTAAATTTCAGCTTAGTTTGCTGCAGTAAGGAATATTTGTCCTTATAGAAGTACTAAAAATATTAAAAACCCTGCTTTTAAAACTATGTTAGCACAACCACATTACCTCTCCAGGAACTGTGCTGCATATTTTTGGAAACCATTAAGAGACAGTCAAGAATCATGCTAAGACAGAACGATCTGAGACTTACCCTCTCCCTTAAGTGTAACATAGTAAGGGATTTTCCTGGGTTAAGTGGAGGGACGATGGAGAGAGAAAGGAAGAGCCTGTCAAATTGCTTTTCTGTCTGTCCAGATTAAAACACCTTTTGTTTTCCAGCAGGCAGAATTTTAAAAGGCATCTCTCCTCATGGAAACACGAGATCTTGTTATCTTACACAGCTTGGTCCCCATTCCACAGCTTCATAGTAGATGCTTAAGTACTTGGAGCTAAACAACGTAGTACCTATAAAAACTAGACCCAAGAGTCAAATAGTTTTCTCTTTCATGTATAATAATTTCATAGTAGATTTTATTCTTTTGTGTATCTATAAAATCTCATTGGTTTAAAACCCCATCCTTGGTAACATTTCGACAACACTGGTGGGCTTCAAAGAAAAAGACTGCAGAAGGTTAGGTAGAAAGTAAAGGATTATATATAAAAGACTCCCTGAATTTACATTATGTGGTAAGGCATTAGGCATGTTTTATAAGCTGATTGATATCATATGACTAAACCATGAAATTGAAGTTAAATTTCCTACTAAGGACTTAGTCTTAATGTGCAACATCCTGGTTAGAGGAGCCATCCCCCCACTGAAGGCTGTAAAGGGAGACATGAGTCATTTTTTTGGATGAAGGCAGTGCTAGATATTTATAAGGAGGTCCCTTTGTCTAATGGCTAATGATTCTAATGGCTCTTCTGATAGAAATAAATGCCATGTTTTTCTTTTGTAGTTTTAAGTTCTAATTTGCGTAAGTGAAAGGACGGATAGGAGAAATATTTATTTCAAGATTCCTAACCAGTTAATAACTCAAATAGATGGCATTTGTATTAACTATTCCTTTGACTTATTCTGTTTTCATGCCCTTTGTCCCTTAATTTTCTCTGGCTACTGGCTTTTGATGAGGCAGCACCGTGTTCTTTTTCTGTGTTGAAGTTTCCTGGGATGTTGATGAAACCTACTGCAACAAACTAAGCAATCTAAAATGGCCATGGCTCTGCAGCTGGTGTGGAAGAAGATGTGATATGAGGTCTGACTGCATGCCTCAGTGCCAGTGAATCTTCCAGATTGATGCTGCTCTTTTACCTCTGGCCTTTGAAATATGAGTCTTCTTCCCTGTTCCATGCATAGAAATAATGATTCAGAGTAGCACACAGTACTTTTGCATGGTGTTTGCACTTCTACTTTGGTTAATTGTAGGTTTAGTGGTTTCTATTACATTAGCTTGTATTTTAGTACTTAAAGGGCTGTTGCTTCTTGCATTTATTTCTTTATGCCTCTCTTTCATCTCTCTGTAGACACAAAGATTTATCTTTTTCTTATCTAAAGTCTGTAGCTTCTCTGATACAAAGATTTAGCAGTTGATAACATATTGTCCAGCTTCTGCTTGCTATTGTAACTAACAACGGTGCAGCAAGGTGAGGAGAAGTGACAAGAATAAATGCAGTATGAGTAATGATGGAATGGTGATGGACAAGAAGAATCTGTAGCTCAGTGCAGTTGAGAACAGTAACATATTTACTAAGCAGCTACAACCCATGGCTTTGATCTGTAAGCACAGTGCATTTTATATCAAAAATACTTTATTATTCTCTCCCTAACCTGGACTTGCTCTGCATATTGCAAGTACAGGTAAGTGAGCTATTACAGGGTGCAGGCTTTCCACATGCACCTGTGTACAGCTCAATACACAACAACCCAAACCAAGCATAGTCCCGAAAGACAGTCCAGTCAGTCGTGTTTACAGTGCGCAAAACATCTGACTTAAATTACTTCACAGTCTCTTAAAATACGGTTATCTTAACTGCTGAAACATAGTTCATTTGTACGTCAAATAACGATATCTAGAGGCTGGAGAAATTAAAGTGACACAAGTGAGAATGAACAGTAATAGATACTTTGAGGTTGTAAATAATTTTGCATTGTTTGAAGAGGAAAATCAGACCATGTTCCATATATGCAGATTGTAAAATCTGAAATAAGTAAGAAATGACAACTTTCAGCAGTTTGATTTTGCATGCCAGTAAAGCTAAACTTTCATCTTCTTGTGGAAAGCCACATGTTGTCTTAAGCCTGAGTGTTTTCTCGATGGGTCAGGTATGTCTGCCCCCACCTCCATGAGCTGGTGGCCTATCCCCAAGGAGATGCCTGATGTCCCAGGGCTGAGCAGCCACTGGCTGCCCTGCCCTGGCTGGAGATGGGATGGGCTCTGACTGCCTTTTGCCATTCCCATCTCCCACAGATCAGTAAGGCCCCCCGACACCCTTGTGTGAATTAGTCATCTTATAATATGAGTTATGTTTTCAGACTCTTAAGTCCCTTTTTTAAATGCAGTCTTATACTTCTCAGTGGAAGCTTAACTGGTAAGTGAAGTACAGGTGTCTTATACAGGTACATGAGGACACATCAACACATGTGCATGCACTGCATGTGCATTTTGGAGTATGTAAAAGTTAGTGCTTTTTTGTTATTTTTTGCGGATTTCATGAGTTTCACTCCCATGTTTTATTCTGTCAGTTCTGTCTATTTACCAGCCTACACTGATGCCTTATTTCATAGAGGGGCGCATGAAGTAAGTGCTGTTAATCTCAAAAATGACAACTTGAGGACAATGAATTTTTCATTTTCACAGGTAGGTAGAGGAAAAATTACCCATGAAAGTAGTAGTGCTTGCAGAGACTTTTCTGCTACTACTGCCCTGAGCTCTAAGGAGTGCTTCTGATTACAAGAGTGAACTTGGAAGAGGATGTCTATAGACACTGAAATCCTAGATTCAGTGAATTTAATGGGGAGTTTTCTGTCTTGGTAAGAGTAGTAACAGAATTTGCGTGACCTCAGTTTGCAGAGATTTTGTTTGCACCATGGAGCACCATGGCATGGGGGAGAAGGAAATCTCCATGCCCTGAAAAAAGGTTTATGAGGAAATAGGTTTTCTGCTGAAATCTAACTAAAGTCAAATTAGGGGGAGTATGAGGAGGTTGTTAGCTGCAGTCCTGCAGTGAACGCCTTGTGAAAAAGTTGTCCTGCTGAAGCAAGTCTTTATTTTCTTGTAGTAAACAGACTTGTACAATTAGTTTATTCTGATCATTTGTAAGGAACAGTCTTTTCTGATGTATAACCTTAATAGATCTCACTGTTTCAGAAGGTTTCTGGGCTGCTTGGTTTCATCTTCTGTTCATAGCTTTTTTTCTCCTGCAACGACTTAACAAGTGTTTTTTCTCTGCTCTGAGTTTTTACTAACATACCTTTAGGTGGCCATTGTCATTACTTGTCATTACATTATCACATTACATTATCAGTTTAAAGGGACTGTAGTATCAACTATAGTGGCAGTGGCCCCTGTAGGCTTCAGTGGAGAAAATGGGGTCAGCAGTAAGTTAGTATTTTATACCTATACAGTTATTTTCTTGGGTTTGCATACTCTGCTTACAAGTTTCTACTTCTGTCACTGTTTCATAGTGTAAGTAAGGTGTGTCTGTTTTCTGTTGAATTTGTCATTTTCTAAATCACTGTTTTCCTTCAAGCTCTACTTAGAGAAAAATTGGAAGGTATTTCCTCCAAAATGCTGTTCTTGCTTACATTTCCAAGGGGGAAAAAAGTCATCTGTTTTACAACTTGAGGATGTTTCATGTATCGATTCATCACCTGCAGACTTTCAAAATAAGGCCCCTGTTTCGAAAATGTGATCCTAAATCTGAGGTAACACCAAGGCACCTTGGGGAACATTATTTAGAGGTAGTTTCTACTCCCTTTCTGTGAACTTTTCACATCTGTTGGGAAGCATTCACACCAAGGAGCATGGACTTCAAAAATTAATTTAATACCGTAAACCACCAGTAGCTGCAAGCTATGCTTTTCCTGTGCCAGACCCACAAAGGATGTAAATTGTTACAGACGCCGACTGTTTAGTTAATGCTGCTTAGGCTCATGTAGTTCTCAAGGTCCCCGTTTTAATCCTAGATGTTAGGAAGGTGTCACAAGATTCTTCTTGCACATTCTAGAAAGGAAAGGAAGTACTAGAGTGAATGTATGCACATTATTTGTATGAAGAAGCTGGAACTGTTCCTCTCTGAACACTGTACAATTTTTTCATTGTCTCTAAGTGTTCTCAATAAGGATGCAATTTTCTCCTATATGGATTTTCATTTGTTAATTTTTTTGTAGAATACTTTACTTCATACCTATTCTCTGAAGTCTTCAGTACTTTCTTTCCCTTTAGGAGTTTTCAGTGATTCCCCATGATATCATTATATTTTCCCTTGAAGCTCTGTGTTCATAATGGGATAATGGGGAGAGAAACTGTTTGGTTTTTGATTGATTAGTGGATGTACAATCTTAATTCCCTTGGAAAGTGGGCGTGTGATAGTTTGACTCTGTGCTTCTTTTGAGAGGGACCGTTTCAGGGAATTGTAGTTAGAGCTGCAAACAATCCATTAGTCACTCATCCAGCCCTGCCAGCATAATACTGTTCTCTGTAGTACATTATTGAGTGTTTTGTCCAATATTGGTTTGAGTGACTCAAGCCATGAGGCTTCTACCACTTCCTCTGAGAAACCATTCCATGGTCTGACAGACCTCACTGTTAGGAAATATTTCCTGGTACTCAGCCTAAACTTTTTAACACCCAGATTGATCTCATTAGTGTTAGGTATACTCTTTTTCCCAGTTCTGTCTTCTTTGACATTCACACTCTCGAGTGAATAGTAGATGATATCATATCTCCTCATAACTCAAGCAAATGTATAATTAATTCTTCTATTTCTGCTCTCCAAATAGGCCATCTGTTTGGTGGAAAACAGGGCCGAGTATGGGAAGATTTTTTTCTTCTAAAGTGCTTTTTTCAAACAAATAACATGAAAAAGTGCATTAGGAGTTCTTACGTAGCTCCAAGAAGTCCCAACTTATATTTAAAAGGCTTTTCAGAAATTATGTAGAAGATGGTAGCTTTTCCAGGAAGTCATTTGAAGTAGTAATACCTTTTTCTAGCACAATATACAGCTCTAGCGCTAGTAGTCTGTCACGTTTCACAGCTTCAGGGAATGTTTTGTAATGTTGGTTCATCTGTTTATCAAGCAAATTATATGTAACTACAGCCTGGAGAGACGAGAGCAATGGCAGCAGAATTGCAAGAAGATCCAGGGGCCATTTGAATGTCTGTCATTCACGGCTTTACAGCCAGAGTTTACAATTATTTGGGTCATATAAGGATTGTTGAGGAAGGAAATGTACTTTAATCCATCCAATCGTTACACATCTCTGTATTTCTTTCTAGTAACCAACATCTGTTTGGTATTTTTTTCCTTCTGTCCTTCCTTCCTGCCTGCCTGCTTTATTATAGTGTAAATTCTGCAAAGATGTATGCACATAATAAATTGTATTTTGCAGAATCTGGGTATGTACTATTCTTACTTCTTATGGATGGTCTCTGCTACTTGGTCAGACTCTCCTAGTCAGGGCAACACTTAGATTTACAAATAAGACTTCTAAACTAGTATACCATGCTTGCTTTGAAAAACATGCAGTATGCATTTTAAACATATGTTTATGTTTTTTGATTAATCACTGTGTAATTTAGGAACCAAGCCCATGTTTTGTTAAATTTTTTACCTGAGGTTACCTGATGTGTGTGGTTTGTGACCCAGGCTTCCAGCTTGGGGAGTAAACAAGCTGTGTGCACTTCCTCTGAACTGTACTAGAAAGGATGTGTGGGTCCTCAGGCAAGAGCATTCCTGAGCTAACTTATTAAACTTTTACTAAGCTAATTAGGGAAGAAAAATGCAGTGATCAAACTCAGATTGTCAAGTTTGAACCAAATCAGTGGGTTCAGGTGATTAACAATTTAATATAACGCATAATCTTGTGATATTGCACACAAATACGTAAATGCAAAGAAGGAACAAGGCAGGTAAATAACAGTCTGCCATCAGGAAAGGAAAGTTAATAACTCCTGAAGCTTTCTCGTTCTGTCATTCACTATCTGAGATGAACTAGAGATAGGTTTGCTGAAGCCCGGGCTGTGTGCTGTGTCTCTTGGGAAGTCTCAGGCACCTCCTTTGCCTCTGGGTGGAGTGTCTGGGGCAGGCAGAATTTCCAAGGGAGACCTCCTTTCACAAGGGAAAGAAACGCTCATCTCTTTTCTTTCCTTTCTTTTCACAGGGAGCATTCCTCACTTTTTCCACCTCAGAGGCAAATGCAGTGACTGTGGGGATGAGTTGTGTGGAGTGACGCAGGAAGGGGTGGCTGCAGTTCAGTCCCCAGCGGGTGGCACATATCTGAGGTGAGGGTGGGAAGTCCCACCTCTGGAATGGTCCTTCCACTCACATTGGTTCCCCCCACAGATGAGGAGCAAGGTGCATGCAGGACTTTGAGTCTAGAAGCACACATGGATTTTATGTGAATTAACTCTACCCATATTTAAGGAACTGATGTATTCCCACTCCCCATGTCAATTCTGTGGCAATATTCCTCATATATGCCTGTGCCCAACCTGCTCTCTGCCAAAGATCTGGTCTTCTCTGTGTTCAAGAGTGTGTTCCCCTTCCACGCAGGTTATCCAGGCTGTCTTCTTTGGGATTTGTGTGTTGACCGACCTGTCCAGTCTTCTCACTAGAGGAAATGACAGCCAAGAACAAGAGAGGCAGCTGAAAAAACTCATTTCCCTCCGTGACTGGATGATGGCTGTTCTAGCTTTCCCAGTTGGAGTGGTAAGTACAGTGTTGGTCTATGCATGTCCTTGCAAACTGGTGAATGATGTTACTTACTGATTGTTTTCTGCCTGAAATGCTTTCCCAACTCTGTGCAAAAGACTATGCAGAAAGGGAAAAACGGTAGAGATGATTTTATTACTCTCTTGTTTTTCACAAGCGTAAGGAAGCACAACATACAGTGTGTTGCTGGAATAATCTTCGGATCATTAAAAAAAATTTATGTTATAATAGGAACTTGATTATACAAGTAATTTCAAATCTGTATTGTACCAGCAGCATCCTGAGACTCAATTTAGACTTTTCCTGCACCACATATCATCAGGAGTAATGAAAGTGCTGACTGTGGCATGTTTTACACCATAATGACCTGATGGGAGTTTGGGCTGTAAGCCATTTTGACATGGGCAAGAAGGGAAGCAAAAGTCCAGGTTGCTCCTTGTTAAACCCATGGGGATTTCAGAACTGACTAAATTGATGTAGGAAAAAAGGGTTCTGTCAGTAATGTGAAAAACCATACAGAAGGTATGCAAAAATGTGATTTTTACATGTCTTTTTCAAAAGAAAACTATTCTTTGGATCAGGTCCTGCTCCACTGGGACATTGCACATCACTTACACTGGTGAGAGGTGCTGAATGTCTCTACATGTCTCACCTCACACACTGAAAGCAGCTGAAAATCCAGAATTTCATGAGTTTTTACATAGAATTGTAATATGTGTTAGTCTAGTTCTAAGTTACATTAGGTTACATTACAAAAATGTGTGAACATTTCATTAGAAGTATTGCTTTTATTGTAATTTAGGATCAATCTTTAATTTTTTTTTTTTAATTTCAGTGTACAATCGTTTAAAATAAATTCACTAGTACCAATTTTTTTCCATGGTAGGACTATTAGAAAGCTGCATGAGGTCTTTAAAGTTGTACTGTCTCACAAAAGCTGATCATTAATTGTCAGTTAACAGCAGTTAACATATCAATCTATCATTCATAATTTCATATATTCAGAGATGCTTCATTAAAATTTGATTTCACCATTTATGTGGAATTTCACAATAAGTGAAGAAATACAGAATACTTCTGCAAAGTTACAAAAGGCAAAGCATATATAAAACACTGCAGGTACTTCTTTCATAAAAACACAGCTGGTAGCCTTCCTTTACTGTACTTGCTGCCTACCTTTTGGGAGCTGCCACAATTCATGTTGGAATAGCAGACTGTAGTTTTCCAGCCATGGTAGAAGTAAACTGGATCAACTAATATAGTTATTAGACAGATTAGATATATTATATAGATCCCTTCATTAACAAGATTGCAAATATGTATTTAATGGGTGCAGAGATTTATATGTTAATATAAATCATACCCCTCTGGATTCAGGGTTTCCTTCCTGCCACTGGTATAGCTCTGTACTGCTATCTGTGTGTTCCTCCACTCCTTTAGTGCCCCTGACCTTAAAACTTTTCAAGATCTTGGAGAATTTTAGCTTCACTTTATCTTGGCAAGTCTGCGCATTTCTTTCAGGCGCTTCTTCTCTTGCCACCTGTAAGCGAGGAATCTCAGCTAGCCATTGCCTGCACTACAGCTATTGTTGCAACATTTACAAGTTAGCAGTTTCCAAGAGATGTGTTGCATACCTGGAGCTAGCTACTTTCCCAAGGGTTTCATGCAAGAACAACTTCTGTCTCAAACAAACAAACAAATGCAGAAAATAGTATGGCTGTGCTTATTGGACAGGTGCTCTCCATTTCCAAATGTGACCTTTCTGTGGTGAGAGGGAGCAATTAATTACCACATATTATTTCACTCAAGCCTAAAAAGGTTGTTTTCATTGTTATTTCTACTCCTGGCTACTGGGAGACAAACAGCAATACTTCATAACTTAACAGCAGTAGAGGAGATCTCGCCACACACAGCTACCGCTTGCCAAAGCCCGCCCAGTTCCCGAGGCACTGCTGGCCACTGGGGACTTTGCTTCAATGGGATTAGGGGTAGGAAGAGTTCAGGGCCTTAAAGCAGCAAATGTCTAACACTGACTGTTGTCTGAAGATCTGTTTATGTGTAAGAAAAAACCCAGTGACATTTTGCTATGATGGAGGTTCTTGTTAGAAAAAAAAGAATTTGAAGTGCAGATCTCCTTTCCTTGAGACTCACCCACCTAACTCTCCATGGAGCTTCTCAGTGGTTCCCAGTAGTGACACAAGGGAACCTTCAGACATAAAAATTGGGCAGATGTGAATAAAATCATTGTTGGGTTCTAACATAACAGCAGTGGTCATGCTTAAGTACTTGTCAGTTACCTTAACATCTAAATTATTTTTATTGCTTAGTGTTTTACACAGAGCATGTTTAGGGAATAGTGCAAATAGTGAGGAACATTTTAAAGCCTACTAACTGTAGTTTTTCAAGAGCAATTCACCACATTCTTTCTTTTATTTTTCTGCTTACTGAAGCCCTTGAGATGACTTGTTCTGAAAAACAGATGAGAAAAGGGTTTCCACTCCCTAGTCAAACAATGGAGTGTAAAAAGAAATGTAACGAAGTAAAGTTTTTCATTCTTAGTACTTCCTAAAAAAGTATTACATATAAACCATCTGGGAAGTCTGACCACCAACCTCCTCCCACCTTCCAAAGGAGGGAAATGAACCAGCCCAAGGGGAAATAATCTCTTTGGGTGGCTTTGCAACAAATCAAATCTTGCAAACAAATTAAGTCTTGTAAAATCTGTGCAGCAAATCACATCTTTCCAGCGTTGTGATATGCATTGTATATCTTCAGGGGCTCAGATAAAACTGAATTGCCAACCTACTATTTTGATCAGAAACATTAAGAAATAAACATGAACCTCTTTTAAGGACATAATGATTAGTGTTTACTTATTTTTGCTTTTTCTAATAGGACTCTTAGGAGAATGAAATCAGAAATCGAAGCCTTGTGCCATGAAAAGTCTGTGGGCAACACTTCCTAGCCCTTTTTTAGTTTATTATAAGCCTGTGATACTATTCAAATGCCTAAGGGATTGGGAAGCATCCACGGAAGAAAATTGCTTGTATAGGCGTTTTAGAAGTTCATCACCAATTCTCAGCTATAATTACTTACACTTGCCATCCCTTTATCCATGTAAAGGAGATATATATTGGGAGTAATTTGCACTGCTAGAGAAATGTGAAAAATGCTTAAAAGTCAGAGACTTCACCAGTGCTTTAGACTATCCCTGTTTTTTTCTGTTTGACATAGATCACTAGGTTGCCAACTTTCTGTGGTTAATTACTATTTTGTGTAAACTGTATATGGTTTTATCAATATGTTTCTTGCAATTTGTACAAAAAAAGAGGAAGAAGAGATAAAACAAGCATTTCTAATTTTTTAAGACTGTTTAATAGAAATAGGAAGAAGAACAAGAATTGAAATTATTACACATTAAAAGAGAGATTGCTGCCTAGAAAATTACAAACTGTGCCATAAACATTTTATATCATGTAGCGTTAATAGCTTTGTTTGGGTCTGAGTTCTGGATTTTACCCTTATCTGTTGTGACAAGGTGACTCATGATGGGAACATTAGTGCATGGTGGTACAGTTGTCTCCTGAAGTCTGTTCTCCTAGAGGGGTCTTTCCAGATTTTTATTTCTCACTCCTTGTGATTTCCTTCATTGACTCTTTTCAAATCCATTTTGCATATCGCTGTACTAGGATTAGATCCCATCTAAAGCCAGTACCATGCCAATTTGTTCTTACTGTGATTTCTGCCTTCAGCAGCACTTTTCTTCTAAATGTACTGCCTTTAACCCTCAAAAAAGCTCCCCAATAATATATTTACTCTCACTGTTAACCACAAGTGTCTTGAGGGATAGCCAGAAAGCTTACCTTTAAGTGTATTTAGAACAAATTGTGTCAAGGTCATAAGGGCTTTTTGTCTTTGTCATGAGGCCATCCAGGAAATGACTGAACTGGGCAGCCAAAAACAAAAACACTAGTGTAGGAAAATAAAGTTCCACTGGGTTCACTCTTCGTTTGCATAACATTTCTTGGTTGGACTCACGTAAAAGTGCTAATTATACAATTCTTTTCATTGGCTTTACTTTCTTAGTTTCTCTTTGCTTCTATTTGTGGTGTTTTGCCAAGCCACTTGATTTCTCTTTTGCATCACCATCCGTTTCCTGACTTGTCCTTTAAAGTTTTTCCCTTGGCAGGGCGACATGCTCTTCTCATGCCCTCTGAAGCTTCACAGACAGAGGACGAACACTCAAGGAATATATTCTTAAGTGGGAGGACAGCATTTTGTTTTCAGCCTTTTTTTTTTTCTGCTGCTGTGTATTTGTTTAGCATTCTTTCAGATGCTTGTAATAAGTGAACTATTCCATAGTTTCGGTTTCCAAGGTCTACTTGCAAAGTTGAGGTTCAGTTTGGTCTGTAATGACCAGGACCCTAGATAGGTAATCATTAGAGACAAATAGAATCATTACAGACCCTAGATTGGTTAAGTAGCAAAAAAACAACTCTTATATGTTGCTTAACCTTATGTTTAACAAAGTAATTGCTGTCTTTGGAAAGCTGGCAATTGTAGGAGGCTCCTGTGCGAAGAAGTGTAAAAGCAATTGCTGGTGCCTGTTCTCTTCCTTGAGTTTCACGCCTTGAGTTTGTCTGAAGAGGAAGTGGAAGGGTGACATTTGTGCCATTTTGCCATGGGAACAAAAGAAAATAAAATATTTGGCTCCCTGAAATTTGTCTGCTGCGTATGAGCAGCCTGTTCAGGCTGGCATGTGAGGGTAGTACTGTGGCCAGTACAGGCTGCAGGCTGGCATGTGAGGGCAGTACCGGTAGTACAGCCACAAGGAAGGCAGCACAAGTGTGAGAGGTGCAGTTTTATTTGAGCCTTACATAGACAGCGTAAAAAAGCAGCTCACTTGTATCATGGTCTGGCACTGCATGATCGTGTGTGAGCTTAGCAAAGCCCAGCCCAAATGAAAGTCTACCAGTAGCAAAATCTAAGCATAGTATAGGTTATTTAAAAGTACCAGACCAACAGTTGCTCATTAATCAAAGTAAACAAATTCAGAAGCTGCCAAAGTAACTATGTAGCAAGTCCTTATTATACTTATTATTTTTATCCAGACAGTTAATTTTTATAGTTCATTTTATCCAAGTGAACTAATTGTAAGGAAAGCTAAGGTGAACCATGTAAAGACTGGAAGGAATCTTCCCCAGGGGGTTGCATTGGTCTCGTGTCGGGTCATCCTCTGGGACAGGTTAGTTCTCTAACACATTGGGTTTTGCGCACTTCCTTTACCTTATGTCTGCCCTGTGATAGTGCTTTGCTAAGCAGCGTTCGCCGTCTGTAGTTCCAGATGGTTGCAACCAGCTAGGCTGATCCTTTTCCATCCATTGGCTGACTTTGGTTAAGGGACAGATGGCATGTTCCCTCTTTTCTTATGTTTACCTCCTTGGCAAAGCCTATTGTTTTATTCTTCTCCACACAAAAATCACAGGTCAAAGCATGCCAGCTTTGTTGTATTCAGTGTAATAAAGTTCAACCTAATTCTGGGTGATTTTTCTTCCTGTAGGACTTCCTTGGAAAACATTATCTGTCTTGGTCTTCATATGCCTGAGATGTTTTTATGTCCCAGTTGGTCTTAGCAGGTTCTCAGAGACCCACTGTGATAATGCATGACTTCTAGGAAGCCTATAGAGAAGAGGATACTTTGCTTCCATTTTTCCTGCTGTTCAGCTATTCATATCTTGGCACTTACGTGTCAGCAGGTGCGTAAAGAGCTAGGCTGTGCCAGTGCCAAGACTGGCCCAGAAGAGAGATTTCTTGTGGGGTACTTTACACTTGCAATATTTTTCGGCTGTCCATCATAACCTTTCTCTTTTTTTTCTGGCCTCTGTGCACTAGTCAAATAGCCCAAGTTTATTCTGAGCACCAATAGCTATCATAACAGATGGACAACTGTGCTGGAAACCAAGAAACTCTGTACTGTATGCACAGTGAGTGTACACTGAGCCAGTGTACTGGTTCAGGTCATTCACATAACTGGCTGGCCGAAGTCTGCGTGTCTGTGGTTAGAACAAGGTGCCATTGATTAAGTGCAAACCTCAGTTTTAACTTTCCGAAGTCAGAAGCATAGGAAACAACTTATGCCTATGCTGTTGCACACACTAGTAATTCGCTGATCTTGATGTGTTCACCCCATATTTCTTTCACCTTCTTTTACTGACCCCCTAAATTATCTGTAAGATCATGAACCACATCAGTTTGGACGTAACTGAATACTTCTCTTCTGATCTCAACGAATGCCCTATCTGTTGGCTCTCAAACTTCAGACTTGGACTTACTGTTACTGTGTAGAGATCCCCTGGACATGGTCATTGAAAAGCTCTTGGCCCAGATATTGGGTTTTACTCCTATAAACAGTGCCTTTTTTATTACTAGAAAACTATGACTCAAATTCAAGGTAAGAAAGCAGTGGTGTTTTAATTAGAAAATTACTTACCTGTCCCAGATAAGGTAAGCTAAAACTATTATTTCTGTAAATTTTTGTGGGGTTTTATTTTCTTTGCCTTTCAGACATCAGGATACCTTTAAAGAATTTGTGCACACTTTGGTGAAAATTTAGTCTAGTGCAAACTTTACCTAAGTCATCTGTCTTGTTCTCAATCTAAGAGGAAATAATGGTCTTCCTGTGGGATCCTGGTAAATATAACAACTAAGCCACATTTCATACAGACAAATGAGCAGGATATTAGAACTCTTTTCTGTGGATCCCAGTCCATGAATTGTGTGGAGACTAGTCAAAGGGTTATTTTTTCTTTTTTAATGCTGTTTTGATGGCTGACACAAAAAAGTGCAAATATGAATTTGTATGTTTCTGTTGAGGGGTGAATGTTTCATATTTCTATGTTCTATGAATTCCAAGTGATATCTTACCTGATTTTCCTTTTGTTTTCAATCCTGTTAGTGGTGAAATATTATTTATGTGCCACATCTGCTACTAAAGTATAGTATTCAGTTGTAATTTGGCCACAGGCATGTAAGTAAAAAAATGAGATTTTTTCCAGGCTGAAAGTCAAGGCAAGAAAAGAAAAAGAAGAAAAGTTAAAACCTCCGTGAATTAAAAGAGTAAAACAGATTCACACTGTTAATTAGAACAGTGTTTGGTCAGAGAACAATGATGTCCATGTCTATCCATAGATCATTTGCAAAATTCTCCATTTTGCTGTCTATAAATGTGTAGCTAATTGTTCAGAAGCATATATTTAAAAATGTCTTTTTTTTTATTTCTTAGTTTGTCGTGACGATGTTTTGGAGCATCTATATCTATGACAGGGAACTGGTTTACCCAAAGCTACTTGATAATTTTATACCGGCGTGGCTAAATCATGGAATGGTAAGTAATGCAAACACTTTCCTGAGTAAAGAAAAGTTAAGACACTGATTTCCCTGTGCATGACTCTGCATACACTTAGAGCTAATGTCCTCAGAAATGATTAAAGAACATGATTTGCAAGCAAGAGTAACCTCTTTCCTTCCTTGACTCCTTGAGTCATATTTGAATCTTTATTAGCTTGGAACAGTGGAGACTTGAATTTACGTGTCTTACATCCCAGGCTAATTCTGTGGGTCTGCTGTTTTCTGTGATAAGGTAGTTTTCCCAGAGAAATGCCACCCTGGTCATGAGGAAATTTAATCAAAAGAGACTCTTCCACTGAACAGAAGTTCTGTCTTTGACAAATCTTGCTCCAAAATGACGGAAACACTTAATTGAATGATTTCTTTTGGCATTCTACCAAAATATAATTTATGATGGAAAGGTTTTTATTAAAATGTTTGTTCAAAAAATCTGCTTTGGGACTTGTATGCTTTTAGAAAAATTGAAATAATTACTTATTTTTCAAGCACACCAAACTTATGTAGCAGAACTTGTATCTGAATACTTTAAATAACGTGAAATTCTATGCAACAGTGCAGAGTTTCAAAATTGCTGTTCTGGTAATTATAATGGTAGTTTATTCACAAGAAATCTGACCTTTTAATCCCTCTCTGGTATGTCAAGTCAGACATTCTTTCTCTCAACTATATGTTTAAATGCTAAGGGAAAGATAAGGCCACACTTTGCCATCAGGTACTTTCCACTGTTTATGCAGCATTTGGAGCTGAAAAGTGTCATGTTTGCTTCTCTAGTTGCATCTGTGCAAAATGTTTCTTTATTACTTTGTTCTCCATATCGAGGCATGGCAAACCATTTGGCACTGCTGTTCATCAGTAGATGACAGCAGAGCTCATTCTTCAGAATGTAAGCACTGTATCTCCACAGCAGATCAAGATTTGTCCACTCCTGCTGGGCATGATAAATTGGTCCTTTGCAGAGTGGGGCAGATGGCACTGCTGTTCTCTAAATTTTTTGTAAAAGGAGCAGTATAAGAGTTGCTACTGACAAGAGGAGGATCAGCTTTTGCGAGATACTGTACTGTTTTAGATGTTCTAAAAGGAACAGCATGATATTATGTGTGTGTAGAGCTGAGAAAAGAGTCTGATGACTCCTGCTGTGTTTGTTCAGGCTGTCCTCCCTTGAATTTTGAGGTTACAAGCTGAACACTTGCAAACACTGCCAAACCATGCATACCTTGATTTTTTTCCCCACAACAGATCAGTGGCAGCTCTGATGACATTTCTTCCAGGTGACATTCCACGTACTGGAAGTACCTAAGCTGTAACATTTTTCATGAATTGTGAATCAGTTTTATATTGTTTTATATTGTGAAGCAGTTGGCAACAAACACTCTGTGCCGTAACTGAAAGGCAACTCAAGCTCACGTTGCTTTGTAGAAATGTCTGCTTACTGAAATATATGAAGAAGGCTTTTTTATTTGTGATTTTTGGACATCATAGAGTTTGCTGAAATGTATTGGATGCAAGCATCTTGGAGTTTTTTTCGACTTGAAATATTGTAGAAAGCATTTTTGGAAGACTTTGACATAGAAAACAATTCCATTACAAATCTCCATTTATCCAAGTGTTCCTTTAGCTCAATCACAGGGAAAGCTTATGACTGTGGGGCTTATCACCACATTTTAGTCACATTCTTTCTGATGTTTTACCCATCATTTATCCTCATCAGCTTTCATGCTAATTAATTCTGATGCATTGCCCATAATAATATGAAAGAGTTATTAAATTACCTTGAGAATGCCAGCACTTCACTTATTAGTAGTTACAATTTTGACATTGGCAAATTTTAGAGAATAAAATTTTCACCCGTGGGAAATGGGTAGGACCTCTGGGAATACAGTTTAGAAAAGTCAGTATCCCTGGCTATTTTTTTATACTGAAATGAACACTTATCCTCATGTATTTCTTCATGTTTTAACATCAGCTGTGCACGTTCAGTGATAATTTCTCTGAACACAAGGGTGGCTGTGCTGGAGCCCAACCTTGTACAACAAAACTCACAGAAGAGACTCGTTACCCCCGGCAGAGTGAAATCTGTCAGTGAGAGGTGGGTTGTTTTGCCTGTAAAGCACTGCTGATACATCCCACTTCTGTGTGAGATTCTCCTGCAGTAGCTGGTGCACTCCCAGAAATCTGAGCGCAAATGTTACTTAACCTGGGAACACTCTTTCCAGGTTTTTTCGCAACAGTTTCCCCAAAAAATGTATTTAGCACAAAAAAAAAACCCACTAAAAGTGGAAAATGTAAAACTATATATTTTTCACAGTAAAAAGATTCCTACTTTAACTGGAAAGTCATATATTCAAAAGTTTCTGACAAAGGTATTATGACCAGCTGTGACAACTTGCTAAACTGTCAACATCAGCCTTCAAAATCCATATATAGAAAAGGAGTGAAAAGTCGTGAAATCTGGCTGTAATAATAGCAATCATATTTCCATTAGTATTAGAATATTTGAGAGTATTCATACTTCAGAAGCATTTTAAGGTGGCTACACAGAGGGCTTTATGCAGAAATTGTTTGAAGGGCTGGTCCATTCAGTGCATTAGCACAGACAGAAGTGGTTTGGGCAGCACTGTCTGCTGCTTTTTTAGGTTATAATAATTAGTTCTCATCCCTTTTTTCTTTTCCTCCTTTCCCATCCCTTCTCTACCGTTACAACACCATCTGTGCTAAAGAGAATTTTAAATTCTGTTTTCTTGATTACTTAGTACTGTCTTGTTAATACTCAGAGATATCACTCCTTCAGAGCAATACTTTTTCAACATAAAAAAATAAATCCTAATTATAGAAAAAAATCCCCTCTAGAAATTAAAAACACAAATGAAATGAGCCTTGGAACTATGTGGTCCCGTTACCAATTCAATCTTAATATTTTTTTATAAAGTTTCATAGAAACAGAGTTGTGCACGAAGATAAAAGCCACAAACTGTTTACCATAAAATTGCATATGGTGTCAAGAACTCTGTTTCCATTTTATATATCTGTCTATATATACACAGAATAATAGTTACAAATATAATTCCTGTGTATGGGAAAGTCTGTACAGTAAGCCGTGCCTTGTGCTACCAGGTAGTTCCTCGTACATGCAGATTCATACACTTGTGAAAGGTATCACCAACACAGTTAGTTAACTGTGCCATAAAAATGGTAGTTTCATCATCTCAGTCAGTTGCTTCATCCATAACCAACGGTATCATTATGACTTGAGAAATGACCAGGGAAATCAGTGGCAGAGTTGCTGTTGATTTCTTCAATACAGGGATTTCATCTCTGTTTACTACGTGAAGGAGCACGAGTAGCTGAAGTTAAGCTTCTATCAGTCGAAATAACTACCTGTCCAAAGAGAGCTGTTGGAGAATAGGGCTGTGTCTCAGCCATGGTTTGTTTCTGAAGTGTCAGGTGCACTTCCTCGATTTATTAGTTATGCAGATGAATTTGTCTTTGCAGGCTACAGTTTTAGTTGCCAAGTTACTGAACTCTTTCATCAAATATGTCATTTGTGTTCTTGAGACTGTCCTGCAGTTTGGATCCATATCAGCTCATAATTCAACAGGCTCATTTTCCATGGGAAATAGTCCTTCCCATTTTCTGGTGGCTGTCAATCTGATCTTTATCAGTATTAGGAATTTTTAATTAAAGGCTAATCTTTAGTGTTTAAAACTAATGTGTCATAGGCTTTTTATCAGCTCCTTCCTTGCACCTTTTTGTGTTGGGACTGGACAGGTTGATGCACGGATAACATTTGTTTCCATAAGTTATATTCTCTTCAGTATTAGTACAGGCTAAATAACTAGTGGTTGCCCCGATTCTAACCAATGCCCACATAAACAGATACGTAGACTGAATTAATTTAAGCTTGAGCATTGCTGATTTTGAGCCAGGTTACATGGCAGGACTCCCTGAGATATCTATCCAAGTTAGCATACCATTTCAGCGAGAGTCCTTCTTTGTTTTTCACAGACACTGTCTCACATTCATTTTTAAAATGTGAATCATCTTTTGTTTGTGGTGAGGAAAGCAAAATGCAAAGATAGAAATTACTTACTGAGGGGTTTAAGTGGCTCTGGAGGTCGCAAACAAAGTATTGTCTTCATATGAGAACTCTAGAGGAGAGGTCAGGAAGAGGGGAAGAGGAATATGCTCTGCATCTGTGGAGTTGGAAAAATGATTATTGCATGGGTTCTGTGCCATTGCAGTCTATATGAGCTCTTCCAGTTTTGTCCTCTTGTTATTTTTTAATGCTACTTTTGGGAAATGGGAAACAAAGGCATTTCTAGAAAGACTTACCCTCTGTCCTTGTATTAGGAGAATGCACAAAAGCTGGAACAAATAGAAAAAGACAAGTTATGGAGAGGAAGTAGCCTGTTCAAGTGATATATCTCTACTTATTTCACAAGTTGTCTCTCTTTTCTAATTGCTGAAAAGCTGAGCACACCAGAGTGGTACAGAGTCCTTCCAACCACCTCCGACTGTTTTTCCTAGCAGCCTTACCTTCAGTCTGATGGCCTTGGCTTGTGTGTATCTCTTTGTTTTACTGGTGGAAAGGGCATAACCCTGTTGGAGTGAATCCAGAGTAGGGCCATGAAGATGACTGGAGGGATGGATCACCTCTCCTATGAGGAAAGGATGAGAAAATTGGCACTGTTCAACCTGGAGAAGTGAAAGCTCCAGGGTGACTATATTGCAACCTTTCAGTACCTGAAGAGGTCCCCCAAGACAGATGGAGAGGTACTTTTCACAAGGAGATGTAGTGGTAGAACAAGGGGGAATGGCTTCAAACTGAGAGTAGGTTTAGATTAGATATTAGGAAGAAATCCTTTCCTATGAGGATGGTGAGGCACTGGAACAGGTTGCCCAGAGCAGTTGTCGATACCTCATCCCTTGAAGCACTTAAGGCCAGGTTGGACAGGGCTCTGAAAAATCTGGTCTAGTGGAGGGTGTTCCTGCCCATGGCAGGAGGATTGGAACTAGGTGATCTTTAAGTCCCTTCCAACCCAAATCATTCTATGATTTTATGAAAGCTTTTTTTCTAGTGTAAATCTTTTTTCCTTCATGATTCGACAAATAGAAAAATAGAAAAGTCACACAAAAATCAAAACTCATAGTAACCTGACATACAGAGATTGAAAGGTCCAGAACTGGTGAGTTTTTTGACAAACCCATCTCTTCATCATTCACAGGTCACATGCTACACAATGTGTGCTCTGATGTACAGACAAGAAGATGTCCTTTCTTTCATCAGTGTTTCCATCTAGTATGTTGACCTAAAAATCCTTTTCAGAAATGAGTAATTTGAAACAGTGCATTATAGTTCTTGGGGATGCCTCCTAATACAGCAACATGTCATGTATGGGCTCTCTTTATACAATGTACTGCACCTTCGTAATGCCTCATGCTTATGCCTAGAAGATATTTACATTTTTCTGATGTGCGTTTCTAAATGCAGTTTAAGGTTTTCAGGGATATTCCAAGTCAACTGCTCTTCTTAATTTATCTACAATATTTTCATATGTTAGGTGTGAATAAAGTTTTCAGTGCTCCAGGAAGGAGTTCCTGCTTTTTACGTAACTTGTAAGGTTTTCTGATAAAAATCAGGAAAAATTTTTAATTTAATATCCAACAGAATACCCACTCCGAGATGGCTATTATTTAAACATCTATCTGATGGAAAGAGTAGCAGTTGAAGCTGGTTGCCTGGGGACTCAGAATATTTGCAAAAGCCATGAAAATAATGTTGTTGGATTTGTACACTTCTTGCATGTTCATGCTGCAGTTACATGGCTCCATCTGCTATCTTTCCTCATTATCAGCCAGTTCCACCACTGGAGCGTAAATACAGTGGTATCAATTATCTCCCTGCTCTGGGGAGAAAAACAGCAGCAGTTTAAAAGATTTTTTTGATCTTCTGTTACTTATGTGAAGGGCTTGGAAATTAGTGGTGTGCGAAAAGCTGTGATAGCATAGCACCTGAAAATTGGGAGAGGCTTCTAGGGTGAAGAAGTCTGAATTATCTGAGTGGCATCCTCTGGGAACATTAGGAAAAACCCCTTTACCTAACACAATAACAGCACGGTAGTTTTTGTGAAGTAGGAGGCTGGCCTTAACCGTGTTGCATATCTGCCAGAGGACACTCATCAAGGTAAGGTGAAGACAGCTTTATAGCTGAACACAGATGCCAAATGTTTCTGATTGCTTGCTTTTTCCGGTAATCTGGAGAAAACATATGTAAATGACCCCAACCCTGAATAATGAGGAAGCTTTTCTAAAACTTTTTTGAGTGTTTAGTAACTGCCCTATTCTAGGCATGAGCATTGCAAATGAAAAGCCTGAGAGCTGAAATCCCAGATGAGATCTCTTTCAGAAGTTTAGCCACCTTCTCCTAACAATATCACATAACTTTATCGGTAAGCACATAGGATGAGAGCATCTAGTGTCAACATCAAGTTGTTGGAGTTACTACCAAAGGAGGAGAGCAGGGGAGAGAGTCTGTGAGAGAGCACAAAAAGGGAGTTTAGGGAAAGATAGTTGAATGAGAGGAAAAGACAGGCGGGAAGAAAGAGATGAATCAAAAAGTCAGCTGATGCTGTTCCAACTCCTACCTAAAAAAAAAAAAAAAGAAAAGAAAAAGCCCAAAACAGATGAGGCAAGTGAATAAAAAAAGGAGCCACAGAATAATGTAGACAAGCTGGAAGAGAGTCAAAATACTACAGAGGACTTGAGGGAGGAGGAGGAGTAAAGGAGAAGCAAGGAACAGTAAGAAAGATGAAATGAAGAGTGTGTTTTCTTCCACTGTTTCACTGGGAAGATTCCCTCATATGTATTAGTTAGAGGAATTGAGAGCAAGGAGATGGCTTACGGATGCTCTGTGAGAGGGGTAGAATTGCTTCTGTTGCTGTTGGATGTAGTTTATAGGTCGGATGAAGTAGTATTTGCACAGTGACATTCCAGGAGCTTCAAAACCTTGGAAAAAGTTTAGGATGAAAACTACCTGCAGCCATGCAAGAGGATGAGGCCTGTGTTTGTATAAAGCATCTCTGTGTGATACCAGTAAAACAACATTGATGTCTTTGCATTGCTGTCTATATTTTTATCTGACAATGCTGTATGTTATTTTGACTGTTTGACTCTCACAACTTCAGTCCTGCTGCTGATAAAAGCCCATGTTTTTTCATATCAGCTGTAAAGTGTGAGTTGCATTGCATATTAAAACAGATATGGGTTGCAGGTGTGTAGGAAGTGCCAGAGGTAAGGAGGTGTACTGTCTGTGTTTCATACTGCCCCACTTAAACAGCCAAAACTAGGTGTAACCCTGAAAGTAATAATTATGCTGATAGTAATAATACTGGTAATAAAAGCTTAAAGCTACATTTTCAGATGAATTCACTTATACAAATGTTTGTTCAAGCAATTACTATGGGCACAAAGCAAATAACCGAAGAAGAGCCTCAAAAGGACACATGAAGGGATCCTTAGACTTTCTGCCTTACTCTGGGTGTGGAGTACATACTGAGCATATTTCTTAAACCAGCTATGGTGTGGGATGGAAATGCATTTGTTTCATTCCTGTAATTTTGACAATATTAGGAATGCTGGTTTTGTTTTAACATTTGTGCAGCTTATACTGCTTGCCGTAGTCACTGCAGGAGCTGTGCACAACTCTTTTGTAGTGCTTAAGCTGTAAGCATTTCTGTGGTGCAGCTGTTTGATTTATCAGATATATGGTTTAGAAGTTATAGATGTAAATAAATGTTCAACTTTTAAATACGTGCAAAATGTATTAATAAGTGGCATGCATTTTTGATAAAAATCTGTGTGCTCTTCTATCTCAGTTAAAATCAGACATTGTATTGTCTTTTGACGCAGTAAATTTCTGTTTTCTTCTCTGAGTTTTTTTTCCCAGAGAACATGAGCTGATAGTGGAGTCTAACATTAAAGGTTATATTATTATGATTAATAATGAGTATATTCAAACAGTATCTTTTATAAAGAAAACAAAACATTTCACTGGAAAAAAATAATAGAGGAGGATTGCTTATCTTGAAGAAAGTTTATTAAGTCAGGTGCCAACTACAAGTTGTGTACTCTAAACACATATGTACATATGTAAGTCATCTTGCAGGCGATCACCACAGAGATCTTTGTCTCTTTAGCAGGTCATGCAAACACAGGGGACAACACAAATATCTCTTTGAAGCTATTGTAGTTCAATAAGCATTTATTGTCTAATTTTATGTATTTAAGGGACTGTGCTTTGTTTTATGATTACAGTAAAATGCAGTGTTACATATCCTTGGACACACTGGTTACCACTAATACTCAGATAAGAATTTGACTTTACATGCAATAGAAGTGGGACTGTACTATATTGTACCCACTTTACTAAACTGTGCTGTTAGTGTTCACACATGTGGCAAATATGACTTAATCAGACCACAAATATTTTGCAGCATTCCATGGTATCTCATTTATTTGTTTAATGTGCCACTATAGCAACTGGATTCCATTCTTTTAGGTTCTTTTTTTCACAGACCTATGATCTACTTGGTTGAAGCTTGGCAGACAGTTTTCCTTCAATTGAAGGCATATGTACTAACTCAGTGACCAGATTTTTACCTATTTATCATTGTTGGAAAGTGGGTTATTTCACATGGACCCAATACCAGAAGAATCAGCAGACCTGGTGAAGGGAGTCTGAGACCAAAAGCTTATACGCTTTTTCCAGCCCTTGAAGTTGGTAAAATAAAAATTACTGCTTTTGCCTGTATCCTTAGATCATTATTGCTTCAGGAAAACTAATACAAGGAAATATTTTGACATTATTTGTGTAAAAATTACCACTTTTAGAACTAACTTTTTTCTTTGTTAATTGCTGTCTTTTATGTGTCTGTGTATTTGGAAACAGACATTTCTGCAGAAGTAATTTCATATTCAGATGATTAATATCTTGAAGTAGTGCCACAGCAGTAATGTTTTATACATGCTGATAGGCAAAAATCAAGGATTTGGGGACAACATTGGGACTTACATTTGCTCATGATGGGCTGTAAGCTTTGGCATAACCTGCCATCTGCCCTGCTATTCAGTTCAATCCCCGTATTTTTTAGTTTCCCACATAGATACAAATAAGTAAAATCAGTGTGCATTTTTAGTAACTCCTTGAGTGCAAGCAGCTCAAATTCAGGAGGTAGCATGAAAGGTGTTTTGGACAGGTGTATAAGCCATTGCCATTAATCATTCAGTTCTACACTGTCCCTTTTACCTCTGGATATTTAAAAGCACCCAAGTTCCAGCCCAGTGCCCTACTCAGGAAAACCACAATCTTTGGAGGTGTCTGTTTCTGTCAGAGCCCATGAGTCTGACTAAGGTGACTCTTTCCCTCCCTCTGACAGCAGAGTTATCTGAGCAAGAAAAAGCCCTGAGCATGGAGAAATGGCACGGGGCGTGGAGTGTCTCAAAATGGCAAAAGGTAGACCAATAGCCAATACATGATTTGCATTACATCTCCATTGCAATATTAACTGATATAGGTCAGCTCTTCACAGCTTACTTTCTCTTCAAAACAAGTAGCGCTGCGTATTTGAAGTGCTGCTTAAACCCTGTTTTTAAATTTCCATTTTATTCCTAGTTCTGACACTGTTTTGCCCGATAATCTGAGAGAAATTATTTAGTATTTAATCAAAAGCATTTTTAACAAGTCTTTATTAGCTGATGCCTGTGTTTTGTGCTGCTTTTTAATGATAGTTAGAAACACGGCACTGTCTGTTGCAGGATTTTATAGCACTGTGCCTCTGCTTCTGGTTATAAAGTGTCCCAGGCAGGGCAGCTCCTGTGCCAGCCCAGACTGTGTGCACCTGCACTCTGCTCTTCGCTGTGCTGGGGACCTGCTGGTTCCTCCAAGGGATTTCCCATTCACGTGCCCCAGCATTGCATTCTTTCAATTGCAATGAAGAGGTGAACTGCCTGCTGCAGATTACTTGGAAGTTCATAGGTGCAAATACAACTAAGAGTTAAGGTTGATATTGTCCATTCTGCTGCAAAACAGACCTCTGCTTCAAATACTTACATTACCTCCTATTATATACAAATGTAGTGCTCCTGGTATCTCATAAGATATTCTAGGCTATGATGCATGCTGCAGAAAGTTCAAATATACCTAGAAAGGAAATTCTTCTTTATAAAAATCACTGTAATAGTCAAATCACATCCTTAAGTTTTTTTCCAACAGGAAGCAATTTTATTTGCTTCCTGGGGCTTTTAGCTTTTTATTCTGTTACTTTGAGCTTTACCAGCTTTGTATAAACCCACTCTGCAGAGTTCCAACTTGCTGAGTCATTGCAATGCACATTTTTGTGGCTTCTTTTGCAAATGCAATATGTATCATAGAATTTTTTTATGAACTATCTAGGGGAAATATGGTCTACTGAACTTCATATTTTAAGGCACTTTCAAAAATGAAGACATGGGAAATGATATAATTTTCTGTAAAGGAAATATCCATTAAAAATGTCTTTTTACTAATACATAGATTTACTGATGTTTCCGTTAACAAATAAAATTGTGTAGACTGCAAGTTATTTAAAAATTCGTACAGCTGCAAATCATTTTAGAAGGTGAATTTCTTAGATCAGAGACTAAGGTGGGTAAGATTTTGATTTTTGCTCCTGAAGCAGAGGAATGAAAGATGGAAAAGAGAGGGAGTTGGAAGGAGAAAGAAAGGCATGTGTCAGAAGCTAAGAGAAAAAGTGATAGCCTTAGAGGTTGTTAAAGAAGAGAAGACAGTAGAGGAAACCAAATGCTGAAATAAAGAGGTGCTAATAGTAGTCAGCTGGAGAGAGCCATAGAACATGGAGGTGATAATTGTGTGTACTGTACTTCACTGAGAAAAAGCTTGAGAGAGAAGTTAGAAGTACCCAGTGTGTATTGAAAGTGTCACCTGTCTTTTATTTTAGACCAATATGCAGAAATTTGGCTTCATTTGGTTTCTTGTAAACACTGGTTTTACACAGCAGTTTTCTTTTTCCACCATTTTTGTGAATGCAGAAATCAGAAGAGTGCCCTCTGTACACATGCTGTCTCTAATATCCCCAGCGTTTGTGGATCCTTAGATCTCACAGTTGTTTGCACTGTGCTACCGAACCTCCTGTAGTTATATTCTCCATTATATCAGTTTGGTAGGGTTACTGTATATAGTAAATCATAGTAATATATATATATATATATATATATATATATATATATATATATATATATACATACAGTATAGTATGTAGAGTTCTTATATATATATACACCATGAATAGAGAGATATACATAATATAAAATACATATTGCTTTAAAATGGTACCTAGTACCATTTTAAAGAACATCTGTAATTTTATCTAAGCTAAGCTCCATTGATACAGATACGAAATGTTTAGTCCTTCAATTTCTTTCACCCTAAATAAATAGGACAGGTAAAGACTGGCAAAAAAAGAGATATTTTCCCTGTGTTACAGAGTAGAAACTAAAACATGGAATTCGTGGTTTTCCTGGGGCTGTAGGCAGTTTAATTAGTAAAACTGATAGTAAGATTGATCTGTAAAGAGAGTCTGTGTTTCCTTCATTAACCAGTTCTTTTATTAAGAAACGATCCTCTCTGTCCAAACCAGGCAAAGAAGACAAATTCATAGTGAATGAATGAGCACTCACTTGGGTTTCAAACTCATGCTCTATCAGAAGGAAGAAGTGACTCAAGTTTTGAATAGAGAGATATTGCTCTAAGTCCAGTTTCACTTAGTTACAATTGGCATTTGTAACTATATTTTTGTTTTGTTTATATCATTGGAAGTACAGGTTCATCTCACCAACTGCTTTTGTGTTTATGTTTTCTTTTAGTGTAGCAACTACTGTCAGCTTATTCCAAATAATTTGATTTTGGGCGTACCTTTTCTCTGTAAGGAGCAAAATCCCTTAGGTTTCCATTCCTTCTCAGATGACAGTTGATTTGAGAAGAGAGACTCTGGCATGTAAATAGAAGGATGATTTAAGAAAGACAAAGTTGGAAATCGAAAAGATGTCAAGGAGAAAAGGTCCCTGTCATCTGCCCTGTCATTTTGGAACTGTTTTTTCTTATGTTGTCCAGCAATGCTGTTGGACCAAAGTGGGGTGGGGGTGTTGCTACTAGTGAAAATCAAGGAAAGCTGAGAGTTCAAAAATTTTTTAAAGATCTTTTAAGAGTCTTTTTTATGGAGTCAAAGATATTTCAAAAGCTTTGTCAAAAGCTGTGATTGTGTTTATATGACAAGAGGAAATAAAAATACTCTTTAAGACAGAATATAGCTTGTGCAAAAGCATGTCACTGACAGTAAAGTGTAAGTAGTGGCCACAAAGGGTTGTATTATGATTATTTTGACGGAGGTAATAAGATGTACATTTACTAGACAAAGTTACGCCAGAATGAGCAGCGGCACAGTGTAGAGGCCTGGATTCACTTTGGGAAGTACCTTTCTTCAGGCAAGAATTCAGTGTTTACCAGTCCTGTCTCAAATCCGAACTCTCGGCTTAGCTGGCAATAATACAAATATTCACAGCTGTATAAAAAATGTTATTTAGTTCACAACAGTAGCCATGGTTACCTGCATATTTTCATTGCTTTATTCATGTGTAATTTTTTTTTTTTTCTGGAAATACCATTACCATGTAATACAATACTGTACAGCCTCTTGGTAAGTTTTACAGTGTGAGGAAGAACATTTTGTGGTGAACCTGAAAGCATATTATATCAAGTTGGCTTGTACATAGAAGATCCCACCTATACATTGCTAGGCAGAGAAGGGCAAGTCTGAACACTCTGTGACTGCAATTTCAAAATATAAACAGGAATATGTAAAATTCCTTGGCATTAAAAAGTCTCTGACAACACTTTAACTGCACAACATTTAAAAAGAACTAGCCCCTGCTTGGTCCCCTCACAGGTGACACAGACCAGGTAATTCCTGTCTGTACCTGTTAGAATAGCAGATTATCCTCATGTACTCTTGCAAGAAATGTGAGCCCCAAGAACCCCACAGTATCAGAAGGGTAGAAAAGTGCTATGATTTTACTCTTCTCTCTCTTTACTTTTGCCAGTGCATTCAATGTAAATGCAATGTACTTGAGAATCTAGTGTTTTCATTACATTTGTGGAAACCAGTCTCATTTGCATTACTGCAGCAGAATTCCCAACCATATTCTAATCTTTGCTAAGAAAAGAAAATAGTACTTAATCTTTCAGATATCTTAGATCACTTTGCAAACAAATGAATTAAACTTTACAAGAGTATTAAAGACAGTTTACTTAGGCTTATATATTATTTTTCTAATTGAAAGGTATGACATTAATTCTGGAGGATTAAAATTGCCTATTGGTTTAAATTAACAACAGCAGCAAAAGGAGTAAAGGATATTGGCTTCTTTAATCTGGCAAATTTATCTAAACTCTTTCAGTATAAGGTTCCTTACCACTCTTGCTACTGTTGCAGAGAAAACTTATGGGACTAAATGTCAAAATTGTATTTAAGGGTCATTTTCCTTGGCATTTTCATGGAAACCATGAAACCTTGGAGATTGAGCTGAATTTCCAAAAGGAAATTTAAAATTTGTTCATGTAACCTTATGAGACCTTGTTGAAAGCCTGATCGAGTTTTAATATACTATCCAGACTTTTTTTTTTTTTTTTTTTTTTTTTTAATGCGTCTCCCACAGCAAGAAGGAAGATGGCATTAGGATGAAAATTTCTATAGAGCAGCCGGCTGTTACCACAGTCTGGCTTCTGTTACTGCCGTAGCGCTGCCAGCTTGCAGCTATTTTTAGGCATTAGCCTATATCTATCCACACACACAAATCTACTACTCTCTTCCACAGTAGTTCTGCTCCTGAAGAAGTTGGTCTGAGGTTTCAGGCTTTATTTTTCCTCTCAGAGGCCAGTTTCTTCAGCTGTCCTTATTATTAACTAATAGGAATTTAGCAGGCAGTTGCTCCCTGCCAGAGCTCTTGCATCGGCTTTCCTGCATCGGCTTTCCTGCATCGGCTTGCAACTGGAAGGCTTGGTTGTGGTGCTTTCAAATTCTTCAAAACTGGTTCGTTACAGTACTGGGCCCTCTCCATCATCTTATGATTTCAATCTCTTTTCCTCCTTAAGGGAGAATCATGGACAAGACTCTTCAAAAATGGTATTTGGTTCCATTATCTCAAAGATACACCTTGTCTCAATTAAAAAAAAAAAAAAAAGTAAAAAAAAAAGAGGTGCCTGTTTGTGAGAGATAACACTAAAATTTGGTTTTCTTCTGGCTGCAACTGAGTGTTTTGGTGCTGTGGATGATTTATAGCATAAATAAAACCTGTTCTCTTTCATTTTCCTGATGATGAATGCTGGCAATAAACACTTTCCCCAAGAGGCAGTCAGTCCTTGCTAGGAGCAGAGACATTGTGTAAGTTTGCTGCGCCACAGCATGGCTGCAGCCACGTGTGGTCTTCAGCATTCTTAACACTTCATGCCTACATACACCCATCCATAAATTAGATACAAGCTAGCCAAGCACAACCTTTCTGCATCCTGCTCTACACCACCTTTATTCATGACATAAATCCCAAAATGATACATACTCCCTGGCAGAGTCTGAGTGAGAGCATGCAGAAGCAGCAAGCCTCAGGTGGCAGTCTTGGAGTATATTATGTTTTCTACCACCTCATGCAACACAATGATGTAGCACTGAGGACAGCAAAAACCTCTGAGAGCTGGTAAATTTGCAGTGATGGGCTCAAAACTAAGTTAAACTGAGAAAGTAAAATAAGAAAAAAAGTATTTGACATAAACCATCATCTCCTTTATTCTCACATTCTCAGTTCTAAAGATTATTTCTCTGCCACATGACTTAGGCACATAGCTGATCTGATGTGAGAGGGTTTTTCCTGCTTGAATAGAGTGGAAAGCATTCTATAACTATTAAATTGGTTCTTTTCCCTGTTAGTGGTAATTTTTAAAATAAATATAATATCTTGGTTCTTTTAGTTTCTTGCGGTAGTTGACTTTCAAAGACCTTACCCTTCTCGCTTTCACCTAGAGTAACTTGAATAAAAGATATTTCTGCAGAAGTGCTTTTGCACCAAATTAGTATTTGATAAATTCATAACTGACCACCTACTTGAAAGGTAGAAAATTTTACTGTCCAATGCTTGGGTAATTTTTCCTCCATGTTAACAACTTAAAACCATTTTCACAGCTCTACTCAGCACTCCCCTGCTATATTTTTCTCTTGTTTTATGCAACTGCAAAAAACGCATATACATATATGTATCTTTTTCCCTCCTGCAGTGTTTTGTCCCTCAAAGATTTGGAGCAATGCATTCAGTTTCTGCTAATATAATTCTTTCCATGGCAGCAGATTATGACTTTACAAAAACAGAGGTTGCTGTAAGCTGTTGGTATCCGAGGGAAAAGCAAGCCTCTCACAGCACCAAGTTTGAGTTTTAGCTTTGACTTCCGCCACTCATATGTGTTTAAACTCTCCTAAACACAGGAGATGTCATACTTAAATTATTTTCAGCTTCTGACCTTTTCAGTTCTGAACTTCCAACCACTAAAACATGAGGTTTCCCTAGTATTTATTTCAAAGGACAGGTTAAGGTGAAATGTCAATGGGAAGAGGAAGGGAAATATAGTTCCCCATGGGTCCCTTCCAGCTCAGAATACGCTATGGTTCCATGATTCCACGTAGTATTATCTGGGTATCCAGTGTCCAGTTAATATAAATAAATCAGTTTTACTAGAATTTGTTGGAGTGTTTTTGCTGCTAAAACTCATACCACATGGGATACAGTTAACAGTATCCAGATGTGAAACAGAAAGGACCATCAGCAGCACAGAAAACCTGTTTTTCTCAGCAAGGAGGTCTTCTACAGCTGAAATTCACAGAGATGCAAAGGGAAGGTAGCTGTTCTGACAGCATGAGAGAGTCAACAGTCTTCTTCCACTTTCTACATTCATGACAGGGCATTTACCAAACCTGCCATGCTAATAGAGGTGCGAAGAAGGAGCTAGTGAGCTACCCAGGGAGAACCAAGCTGAGCTGTCTAGCACACATCTCTGGTCAGGGATTGATGTTTTGTTGTCAGTGCGTGGGGAAATGCCACCTGGCGTGGCATTTAGATGAGCTGTGTTTTGAGTGAGATCACATGGGACTGAAACAAACTCAGAATCTACTTTCTTTTGGAAGTCTATCCACAGGGAAGCCTTGGGTGGCATTTGGCACTGTCTCACTTTTCACAGCTTTGTCAATCTCTGGCCACATAGAGGCTGTGTAAGGAAACTGGATGCTGGGACAAAGAGTGGGTTGGAATATGTCTGCTCACAAGGTACTCCGTGATTAAGTGCATTTCTTTCATCATAACCTTTTCGACCTTGTTGATTGAGAAACTGGGTAATGATGATACACAGATAGTTTTTCAGAAAATTTGATGGACCTGTTGACTGAACATCTGCGTATCTAAATGAGAGGTCCTGCTTTTAAAAAACTGGTGTTTAGTTAAGCTGGTCCCTACACAAGTTCAGGGGAAATGAATGGGTATAAAAATATGTCCACCACCGAATAGCCTAAGGTGCAGTACAGAAAGTTGTACTTAGAACATATTATTCTAGACATGTTGTCAGGGAGTATTCTTGTTGCACGATGTTCTGAAAACATCTCTGCCTCAAGGGAATGCCCGTCTGCCCTTCTTATAATCCATGGGAAAAAATACCCTTGTGGTAAAGGCAAATGGAGTGTTTCCAATGTCTAATATCCATCCTGTTTTTGTTCCTAGTACAGCAGCTGAAGTGATGTGTTTGTGAGAATCATACTGGTGCACAATAGAGAGAGAGAAGAAAAAGAGTTTTCAACTTTCAAGGTTCTGTGATTACAGAAAAACTTAACTTTAGGGTCATTGTTATAATTCTAAAGTTTTTTGTTTTGCAGTTAATAAGTCTTTTTGAAATGTTTACCATATTTTATAGTTCATATCCAGGAGCTGCAATACTGTTTAAATCCCACCCCCAGTGCCTCTTTCCAATTACTCTGCCCCTTCAGCTGGACATTATTCTATCCACCCATAAAATTCGTGATTTAGGATGCTTTCAAGAGCTATCCTGTGATATTATCATATGTGCTAGTACTGCTCATGCACCAGTCCTTCTTATTGAGTACTTATTTACATAATCTCAGCGAAATATATAGATAAACCCTGTGCATCCTACAGTGGTGCCATTATTTTTGGGCTCTTCACCGAGTGTCAGTGGTCAAGAAGGGTAAGCTTACAAGCATTAAGATATGAATGGGACTAAAACGAGCAGAGGCCCAGATATGTGCAAGTTTGGGAATTTTGCCATGATAAGTTTATCCTTAGGGTCTCAGTTTTAAGCTTTTCTTCACATCAGGAAAGACTGGAAACACTTTTTTCTTTAATAAATAAAAAACTACTCATGTAAATTGAGTATCTGCTACCTTAAAAAGGGGGGTGGAGGGGGTGCTGTGCCACCCATTCCCAGAGGAGACTGTATCTCAGTAAGTACCTCTTGCAACAAAGGAGTTTCAGCTTGAAAGATTAGCTTGCATTTATTGTTTTTACCTTTTTCTTTCTTACTTCTATTGAGTTCTCTGTGTAACAAAAACCTCTGCTGCTTTTTACAAATCTTCAGGTGTTTTCAAAAATGTTCTTTTGTATTTATATTTCTGGAGAAATGGTTAATCCTTTCTCCCATATTAATTCCTTCTCAGCACCTACCATTTTGAGTCAGATTGTCCCAAGTCAAATTAACATCTCAATTTCGCTTTTGGTTTGCACTTTTACTTCAGTACTTCTTCACAGCATTAATTCAGTCCTGTGGCATAATTCCTTTTGGAAGACATTCTTCCCTCAGGACCATGTTCTCTCTTCTTTGCTCAAACTGTGTTTTTCTTGTCAGTGTAGAGCTCTCTGCTGAGACTAAGGATTTTCAGTGTGTTGCTCACTCTACTTTCTGTAAAGACAGACTGTGTAGTGGCAATGATATCAGCACCATGCACTTTATTTGTCCATCTTTGCTTGTCCAACGCATGTTCTTAGCACCTTGTTCACTATTCTGCTCTTTAGATACTGAGCACAGAAAATGATGTGACTGCATCGCTCCCTTTGCAGTTGGAATTGCTTTGGTTTGGTTCATGCTGAGAAAGAGACAGGTCAACCAAGCAGGCACTGAGAGTTTGATGGAAGGAAATGCAGGTTGTCCTTTAAGAGCATTGAAGCTCCAGCTGTGACCCGGGACCACATCTTGAGCCCTCATTCTTGGCCCAGAAGAAGAGAATCCATGATACAATTTGCCTTGGAGTACCACATGAGGACCTAACGCCCACCTCCCCCGCACCAGGGGTATTCTCTGTCCCAGTGTGGCCTGGCCTGTTCCTGTGTGGTACAGCTCTTGGTCTTGAAGGCACTGCAGCCAGGATGGCCTTGCCCCTTGGCCAGACTTTTTTGATAGGCCGAGGTGGCTGTATTGCCACTTGCTCCAGCATGAACACCATGGGTGCTATCTTGGAAATCGCTGCTCTGCGTTCCAGGACATGGCACAGACATGCCTCTTGTCTCTTTATCTCCGAAAATGCACTAGGTTGGCTGGCTTGCTGAGTAGGGGTAGGTGTGTCTGTATGGTATTTTGCAGACAGATGCCACTTGATTCTATGTTGTGAGCTGGCTGATGCCCAGTCAGGACCAAGTTTTTAGGTTGATTGTGTGCTGTTCTAATCACAGCTCCACAGCTCCTGGTTTATTGTTGGCAAGGATTCATCCAGACCCAGAGAGTGATTCCTCTCCTACTGACAAAATACCACACAGACAAATCCAGATATCCGTGACACTTAAGGGCTGAAAAGAATATTAGATCATTTTGTCTGACCTCCTGTTTAACAGAGGCTATTTCTCTTGCACCTGTAGTGAGCCCAGTAATTTTTGTTTCACTGTTGTTGAAGTTTGTCTTCCAGAAAGGCATTTGGTCGTGATCTGAAAAGATAACAATCTTCCATTCTGCGTAGCAGCTTGCTTCTGTCATTATTCACTGTCACTTCTAAATCTTTTCCAAATTTCTAGCTTCAGCTTGTTATGCTTTCCACTGCTGCATTGAAGAGCCTTTTATTCCTTGTTTTGTATCATGGTATTACCCCTGTTCCTGTACCCCGTTTTAATGGGGGGACACCTGAGCTGTCAACATGTTGTGATCTACACGAATTCATGGGTCTGTTGTCCCTTATGACAGGGGACATTTTGATCATCCCTAGCAAATCAGCACGCACACAAGGTGAGATGGTCACCACTTACCTTTCATGGAGCACAGTGCTGTTTATTTTGGGAGTAATGCTTGACAGAGAAGACACGATAAATTGTTTACATGTGGTTGACCTGGGTACTGCTGTAATGCTTCAAATGCTTCTGGTGCTATTATAGACAGACCTGAGCTTGTCACTTGTTAATGCTACTTTATATCTGCTTGCAGTTCCTTGGCCATGAACTCATTTTAAAGCTGTCCCAGTCCATTATTCTTGTTGTATTCAATAAAGGTGTCCCCCATGAAGGGCAGCAAATTCTGCAGCAGTTTAGCTGACTGTAAGTTTGCATTACTTATTCCTCTTTTTTTCTTGTGCAGCCTCAAATAAGCCGGTCTTTGTTTCTCTCTTACTTGGATAGAATGATAGAGCATACAAAAAACACATTGTATCTACTCATAAATGCCACGCAGGTAAGGCTTACTAAGGTCTCACATCTGACAAACCTGAACACACCACTGCTGTAGACATGCAGTAGTCTGCTGAGCCATTATTCTCCAGTTTTTCATACATCCAAAGATTGTATTTACTCTTTATTTCATTAATGGAGGCAAAAAAATTGGAATGTTTCATTCTGGGGTTTTTTGTTGTTGTAGGGTGGGTTTTTCTCCTTTATTTTGTACATTTTAAATCTGTAGCTCACAAAATTATTTATTCCGAGTTAGTGCAAACCTGAACTGCATCTTCTTAGGCGTACTTCACGGCTGCACTTGAGTTTCTCCAAACTGGTTGGTCTGAGGAAAATCTGTGTTACAAAAGGTGTGGTCTTAGCCAGAAACTAAGTCCACAGCCCAGAACTGGTGCATCAGGTGCTTGAAAACTAAATTCTCCCAAGGCTGCCTTGTTCTGGAGAGCTGCCAGGAGAAGGCAGAATGCCCCCAGTGCAGCTGTACTGAAGTAGTCTGGTGGATCTTTTAGATTGTTTACAACCATGGAAAGATTTTGTCAAATAAAAAAATTACAAAATTGCAATTATGCCCAAACAGTGTTTCCTGTCAAAAATATATTTTGAAATACATTTTCTGACCCCAACATGCAATTTTTTGACTATTTTAACTGTGATGTTTTTTAAGCCTCAGCTTTGAGGTTATGTGAAATACGTTGAGATTTGACTTTGGTATCATACTGTAGAATTTATTGGCAGAATTTTATTGCTGTTTTAATTTATATAAACAGCTTTTTACAGTTTCAGAGTAGTTCATGAAGGTAACGGGGAAGTATAGAAGGGGTAATGTTAAATAAGCCAGTCACAGTAAATTGCTTACCAGGTGTGATGTGAAATTCTGCATGGAGTTTGTTTGTTAAATCCCAAATTGGAGAAAAGAAGCTTGGAGAGTCACTTCAGAAATGATGGAATCTAAATATTGACTGAATTTAAGCTGCACTGGGAAGTTAAGTTAGCTGCTTTTAAGCTTTTCAGGAGCTAGCATGAGAAGATCCAGCTATAAAGATGTGTTGGGAAACGGGTAAGTCTTCCACCTGCATGATGGTCTGTAATTCAGCCATGCCACATTGATGCACAGGTTTAAAAATGTTTTCCTTCAATTACAGAGTAAAGTTCTGTGGTCTGCATGCAGCGGGAGGTAAAACAGCAATTGTCTCCCAGCCTGAAGTTAGTCGGTCTGCAAAGTGTTAATGTTGCAGCCAAGTAGGTGAATGTGTGTAGGTATACCTGTTCTAGGTGACATACTTGGAGCTTGCATATGTTCCCATGTGTTGTATCTCACCCTGTTGGCAGTATTTGATCCTCATCCGTCTTGAGGCTGTACACAGAGAACCTATGCTGTACTTGGGTGAAGGAGAGGGTGGGTAGTTGTGTTCATTAACCTGATTAATTTCTTCATTGTCTCTACATTAACCTTTTGAATCTATTATCACTCGTATTTGCTTTTCTTACATGTTACAGGCCAATTTTCCCTGCAGGCTTTGCTTGTTGAGTTATTTTACAAACAAACAGCTTCTCTCTGAAGAGAGATTTCTCCCCAGAGTTCTGGTGGTGAAGTCTAAACAAACAAGCAACTATAAACGCTTCCAGTAAGTTTAACAACAAAAAAACCCGGCCTGCTCACAGAGTTTAAAACCATACCAGGTGTTGCTGTGGTTAAATCACTCTGCCTCCTCAGCTTTGACACTGAAAGTCAAACAAAGAGGTTTTTTTCCTGCTTAGAGGGGAGATGAGCATCATCTCTGGTTTCTTTCAGACTTTAGTAAGTTACTAGAAAGGAAGATGCATCTGTCTTGACCTCCTTCCAAATATACCTTTCTATGGAGGTCTGTAAATCCCAGCAGATACTGGGATTGCATAATCCAGGATTCCTTCTAGATGAGATCAAGCGAAGATGTACCCTGTGGATGTCATAGCTGGGGCACCACCAGCAGTCAGCAACTTGGACTCCTTTCCAAACCATGGACTGCCACCTAAAACCACTTTCTCTCACTGTTGTCCCAGAACTCTGCTTTGTTTAAAACCATCTATGAAAAGGGGTTTTCTGGCCACTGATATGTCCCTGTTCTGTCTTAAAACAACAGTGTACACTTGTACAGCCTCCTAACTCTAACAAGGAAGACTAAGACACACTCTACTCCCTCTTGAAGGGTAATCAGAAATGTCAGAGATTTCTGTCTTTTTTCCAGCAGGCTCCTCAGAGCAATTTAGGCATAGGGGCTAGAGCTGGAATATGTTTACTTTTCATAGCTCTTTTTTTTTCAGTTTGCTCTTAACCAAAAATTTCCTGATTATCTAAAATCACACCAGAACACCAAAATGATTATGTTGTTTGCATGCCTTTCCTTTTGATCTTTTTGGATTGCAGTATGAACTACAGCATAACAGATGCGTGTTCCTTCTGTGCATTCATGTTTTCCTTCTTTATTTGAAAGTTCCGTTTCTGACCTTGTAAAATCTAGGGCCTTTCAGAAAAGAGAGATTAGAGCCTTTAGGTTCCAAAATCTCTCTCACACATAGACATCTGAGTACACACACCCATACTGATTATGTTTTGTGTATAAAGAATTAGATTTTTTTCCAAAAATGTTTCTTAATGTATTTTAAAGGGAAAATTAAATATAATTGATGATTTCATAGGAATTATTTCATGTCTTCTTTAGCAGAACTTGGTGATTACTGAAAGTATTACTGGCAAATAGAAAATATGCTTTAACTTGAGAACATGGGCCTCTGGCAGACAAGAACTCTGGCTATTAGGGCCTCAGCTTCCATACAGTGTGAGTCAAGTGAAACTTGGCACTGGTTGTACTGTTTAGTCTTTAAACATTTTTTATAAGCCTCCCTTTCTCTCATTGAGATCAGATCAGCCAGTGAGATGATATTCTGATCAGCATGGACTTGTGTTTGTTGTAGTAGTAGTAGTCTGTGAAAGATAATTTTGGAAACAATAATAAATTACATTTTGAAAGGAATAAATTGATTAAAAGTTTGTCAATTTTGCCTCCATAGATTTGTAGTTCAGTATAATTTTTAAGATTAAGGGCACTTTTAAAAAGTGCACGCTACTATTAATTTTGGTTTCTCATCCCTCTCAAATGCAATCTGCTAGCAAAATCAAGAGCATATCTAGATGAAAGTGAAAGGTGTAGCCAGAGCTTGAATCACAACACTTCAGTCCTTCCAGATTACTAGGAGAAGTTGACTTGACGGGGTCTTTGGGTGGGAGGTGGCAGTGTGAAAAGGATAACTATACATTAAAAATTAGGAAACACGCAGTTCCCAGGTGTTGGATCTGTGGGCAAGTTTCTACAGTGAGCTTCTGAAGGGTTCAGCTTGTCCCAGGGAACAGGGAAGCAATGGAGGTGTTAGGCTCTCTTAAGGCCCTGCTGCATCTTTTCTGTTCTGTGTGCTGAGACTTGGGCAGTGATTTGTGTTCCCTAAATTAGTGATTTACACAGTACTGCGCTGAGTGTGATGTGAAGTTCCAGTCTGCTGTGAGGAATACCTCTATTTTGGTATTCTGTGCTTAAGGATAGCCATACAGCTGTCCCCATGGAGCTTGTGCTAGAGGGGGATTTTCACCAGTTGCTTCTAGCGCCCCCTTTTAATTCCTTTTCACGTATTGTAAGAGCACAAAAATAGAAGAAGATTATGTTGTCTTTCTTTTGATAAAGTTAAGAAAGCTTCACTAGTTCTCTTGGACTGTTCTTGAAATGAAGTTCAAGTTAGTTCCTTTCTTCCAAAGGGCCAAATATATGTCATTTAAAATGCTAGATATTGGACAAAACAAGGAAACACTTACAAAATGTGCACCAATTTGGTTCTTGTCTCTGAAACAAATTTAATTAATATCATCTCTTTAGGATTGCCATGCTGTGAACATACTCTGCCCACCCTGCAAAATATATTACTATTTAATTTTATTATTTAATGTAGCTTCTTTTTTTGATATATACCATGAAATCTTACCCCTTTGACATCACTACAAATTAGGCCATTCCTTTCAATGCACTAAGGAATAATTCAGTGGTTTGCTTTTTAAGAAATGTATTCACAGACTTAAAAATAAATATCATTAAACTTTTTCAAGCAGAAATTTAAAATGTTTTTCTCAAGTTGAATTGAATTACTGTTTGATATTTACCCTCCTTATTAAGCTCTTTCCTCATATGTCCTCTTACGTATTGTCAAGATGCAGCATGAATTTCTTCATTGTAGTAAACAAAATTGCAGAAACTTGGTTTCAGTCACTGGGCTTAAAAAAATAAGTGCTGCAGTCTGAATTGCCAGATACCCCAAAAGCTGTGCATTTCTCCTAAGTAAGTGTCTTGAACATGGCATGTGCCAAAAAAACCACGTTTTCAGAAATGTGGCAGAACTGGAGGGATAGACAGTGCATGTACAGAGTTGAAACTGGATATAGGTAGTGAGCATACATGCACTGTGCATTCCTTTAGGTCAGGTGCCAAACAGAGGGCTGTGTCTGTGTAGTTAGTTGTGTGCTGGTGCATACCTTATTTCCTGATTCTGTTACCTGCTGTCTCCTTGTTAGTCACTGACTCTATCCTTTCATTCACTTAACCTCAATGACATTTTATAGTTGATAAAAACATGAAACACCTTATGGAAAAGAACTACTGAGGAAAGCCATACCTTTTTTTGTTGCTGTTGAAACAGTGACTTTTATTTGGACAGTACTCGGTTTTTAAGTATAATTCCTGGCCTCATATGAAAATAAATGCATATAAATGGGCTATAATTGTTAAGGTATATTCTTAAAACTTCATTCCCTGATCCATCAGAAAGATGAAAAGATGAACTGTGACAGAGAAAACTTGTGTTCCTTTTGCTAAGAATTCAAGTAGGCTAAGGAAGTATACTTGCTCTGTGGAGAAGGACCTGGGGGTCCTGGTGGACAACAAGCTGTCCATGAACCACCAGTGTGACCTTGTGGCCAAGAAGGCAAACGGTATCCAAGGGGCACATTAGAAAGAGCACAGGCAGGAGATTGAGGAAAGTGATCCTGGCACTCTACTCTGCCCTGGTGAGGCTGCATCTGGAGTGCTGTGTCCAGTTCTGGGTTCCTCACTACAAGAAAGGTGTGAAGCTCCTGGAGCGGGTCCAGCAAAGGGCCACAAAAATTAGGAGTCTGGTTCATCTCTCTTATGCGGTGGCCTGAGGAAGCTGGGCCTGTTCAGCCTGGAGGAGGGAAGACTGAGTAGAATCTTATCACAACACAGATATCTTATCACACACAGATATCTTAAAGGCGGATGTCAAGAAAATGGAACCAGACTCTTTCCAGTGCTAATCCTAACCCAACCCAGCAGGTGGGAAGGAGTACAGTGGTGATACGGAGAAACCATTGGCCTAAGAGTGTGGCAGGAAGATCCTGAAATCAGATGGGAGGGTGGCATATAAAGAATTTCTGAGCTAAACCAATATACACAACATGTTGGTCTGGAGAAGAGCCAGTGTTCATGTCTGTCTGACATGATATCCCTGAAGCTGAAGAGTAGTTATGAATGTGTTAAAGAATCAAAACTGGAAAGTTTTTCTTGGTTCAAATTGTAAATCTTGTCAAGAATTACTCTTCTTACAAATTGAACTTTGTAGACTTCATCAATTTATGCCTGAATTTATTGCCTCGTGATTCAGTGAGACATTTTGGATGGTACTGCCAATAGCAAAGTGTTGTTGAAACAAAAATTAAATCCTTCTGGCCTTCTACTAACTTTTTGGTATGGCTTTCCCTGAAGGACTGGTGTTCTTTGCTTTGAGCATGCCAGAAGTAACAGGTCAGTCAGGGACTGGAACCATTAGCCAGGCTTGATTTTAAATACTGTCCAAAAAAATTCCCTGCTTCAGTTAGTGGTACTCCTTCCTCTAGAAAAACCCTATTAATATATCCCATATAGAGTCTATACCTCAGAAAAAGCTTTGAAAATGGAAAAGTAGAGGAAGGAGGGGAAGGAAAGAGAAAAGGGATGGGGGGTGTTGCAACATGCCCCAGAAGGGGGAGGGTAACCCAGGTTCTTGTTAATAAATCCCTTGGGGTGGATTAGAGTGAAGTGACACTGAATGATCAGTGTTTGTAAACATATATATGTAGGGTTTCAAAAGTAAACAGGTGTGTTGCCATCTCGGGTGTTGTCATATACTGCAATACAGCAGTATGAGAGCATCTATAGCATTATGGCAATATTAAAGCATAGCAATTATAGCACTATGAAAGCATAAAGATAACACTTAAGAAAATGCATAAGGGAGAGAAAGGGAAAGAAAGGATAAGGGTGGAAAGATGTGTATAGCCACTACCCACTGGGTTCAGCAATGAAACTTGATTGTTGCATCTTCGATGTCTGTTAGTTGAAGTGCTCCATTGGGGCTGGGGGAAGCTTCCCCAGAAACTCAAAGAAGTTATGAGTTAATATACACTTCCAGCTCTGATGGGAATACCTTGTACCTTTTCAGAGTTTTACAATGTGTAGTGTCTCGGGCCATACCACGAGCCTCCAACATCTCCAAAGACAGCTGCAGCTGCTATTGTGCCAGCATCAATCATGGTCCAGCATTTGAGATGTATAGCCCAGGCTAGGTGTGCAGAGTTCATGTAAAGGGAGGACATTGGCATGATAAAAGGGATTTTTCCGCCTTGCAGGACTTGCCTCTTCTTAGCCTCTTCCCTTGCTCAGGCAGGCATTTGCACCCAGGATAGCTGGACAAGGGCACTCACTTATCTGATCCTTTCGCAGTATTGCAGGGGGAGGGGGCTTTGCCGGGTGAGCAGCTGCTTCTTTTCAGTTTGCTAAAGTCTTTTGGTGATCTTAGAATGTGTAAATCGTTAACTGTTTCAGTCTCTGACAGGGGGAGGAAGGGAAGGGAAGAAAGGAAGAATGGATGGAAGGAAATGAAACTGCTTGCTATTTTGTTAGTGTTGTGTAGCTGGGGTAGTGATAGGAATACCAACATATTTTTTTCACTTTCTGTCTTATCACACTATCTCTGCATTCTTTGTGACCCTGTTCATACTTTTCATTCTTTTCAGCAATTTAAGGGGTTTGTAGCTTTCCATGCAGACAGAAAAAAGCATTTTTCTGGCCCCAATCATAATAGTAAAGGGAAGACAGAATCTCTGGCATACTTAACATCAAGACATAGATTATTTTAACACAACTTCTAGGGAAATGGTATAAAGAAGGACTGTTCTATTGGACAGGAGGTGCTTTTTTATTTTATTTCTTCACTGGTCCAAACAACAGCACTTCTATATAGCTCTGTATTTTTTTTCCCACAGATTATTGCTGTAGATATTTTATGTTAGACATAACATAAGAAGTACAAACAAGTGGTTACCATGACACTGTTACAGATGTATGCTGAGCCACATAGTTATGTTCACTTGTCCTTCTCTTTATTTAGTAATTTACAAGCGGAGTGTTTTTCTTGCTTAAGTAGTGGAATTCAGTTTTGGTGATCATCACTGCTAGTAATTGTCTGGCTGCAGCAGAGATCAAATAATTATCTTCCTGAAACAAGTCTTTTTTTAGTCTTCATTTGTGCCTCCTTCTCTGTAGCTGCACTGTGGAGACAGGATGGGGAGCAGCCTCTATTAGTGTTTTCCTGGCTAGCTCCTTACCAGCAGGTCATGTTGATGCATCTCTGACATGGACGGTTTGGTGTCACAGCCTTGCATTAGCACTGGCCCTTTTGCCTCATCCATCCTAGTGAGGTTTTTCTCTCTGGTGCAGCACAGATACCTTCCTTCCAGTTACAGATTCCCTCCTTGAGGAACATGCTGCACTGTGGAGTATTCAGAAAGTAAACCTCCCCCTTCATCACCCAACCCTTTCTGCTGGCATTAATGATTTTTTAATTTTTTTTCTCAGCTGTGGGGAAAACATTTTCACAGCTCTGAAAGGGGTTCATTCAGCCTTTCCGTAATGGTTCAAGTGGCTGGTTTTCTTCTGGCTTCTGAAATACATTACAAATCACAATCTGGAAAAAGTTCTAATATGGTTCCAAGTCTTGCTGCTGAATTTGGGTACGTTGCTGGGTCTTACTCTGTAGCTCATCCTTAACAACTGACAAAATATTTACTCGGCACGGTGAAAAGAAGGCTAACTTTCTCCAAAATATTATACAGAGTTGGAGTCAGAACAGAGACAATGAGGCAAAAAATTGGACCTGCCCACCAAACCATTAGTTGAATCATTTTCCAGAGTCTCATGAGAAAGAGCTTCATCAAATTGCTGTGCTGCATAGCTGCTGCTTGTGATATGGGAGTGCAGAAGGCAGCCAGGTCCCCAGTAGTGAGGACAGCATATTGCAGACACTAAAGTCTTGAGTGTATATTTGCACAGGCAGTTCCAGCAGGGAACGTTCTTTACTGTTTATTAAAAATCTACTTCATAAAAAGGTGGTTTCCCTAAACTGATCTTCTGTGGTCAAAATGAACAGCGAAATCTTTAACCCGAGGTGGATCGGAGTGCTGTTTCTGTTTTGGTACTTTTTCAGTATTAGTCTTCCCCTGGGGAAAGGATTATTAAATTATTAGAACTAGACTGAAGTTTGTGAAGCATGGTGCGCTGTTCATCTCTTAATCTAGAAGATGTGGGGTTTATTTTGTGGGTTTCTTTGAGAAAGTCATAGAGGGAGAAAAATTGCAGTAAATTATCTTCAGCTCAGAAAGGCCCATAGTGACAAAATTGTAAATCTAATAGTACGGGGTTTTCTGGTTTTATGTTGTCTTTATGTGATCCTTTGCAAAAGAGCCTCCTCAGTAATTATATTCCATTGTCTTTTTGACAGTTGTTGGTTTTAGACCAAATAGTACGTCATATCTCCAGAAATAAGATCACACCTCACCTGATAATTAATTGTAGTACACTGTGGTCAATATTTCTGGCAGACTCCTTATTTTCATTTTATTTGCCCACCACCAAAATATATCAGGCATGATGAGACATAATCAACTCTTCTGAAACTAAGGAGAAATGTTTTCATAAAATCAAGACATTTTTGACATCTTAGTTGCAACTGCATTATCCATTGATGTCATGTTACTGTTTTGCCCATCTCATAAAATAATAAGAAATGTACTGTTCCAACTCTCTAAGAAACAGCATGGCAGAGCTGCTATAGCTGCAGAGATTTGGAGGGTGGGGATAAGACTGAGGACTTTTTCTTCCTTTTTTTTCTTTGGTTTTTTTTGGCTTAATGGATTATACATTTGTCTTTGGTAATAGCAGTCACATGAATTGGCATTTTGGATGACTTATCTGCATACTTATCTACTGTCATCTTTTTTGAGCAGATTCTTTGATGGGTCCTCACTGATCCAGATCGAAAGTATTTTTAAGACTAGAAATAACCCATCACTTCCATAGGCAGTGTGAAAAAGCAAAGAGGTTGTCATATACTTGTTTAGAAAACTTGTGAAGAGTGCTGACTTTTCATTCACCCTGAGCCTCTGAAAGACAGACACGGATGTCCTGCGACTCACTTCCTTTCAGACCTCAAAACATTAAAATCCACTGTGTAGTGATTTTCAGCTTCTTGCTTTTTTTGAGATCTTGTGTAACCTCAAGAAAACAGAGCTTTTCAGGGTTGTTTAAATGTTCTATTTATGGTACAGAAAACATGACAGTCCAAGTTAATTACGGATTCAGTTGCTGACAAACTGGAAGCATGAACAAAAAAGGAAGATAAAGTAACCCTTAGAAGGATTTTGTCAATTGCTCTTCCAGGGATACAGCGGAATTATTACTTTTTTTTATATAAAACAAATGGGAAAAATTCTGTGATGTATTTGAATATAATATTTCATTGGTAAATAAGAACAACATACCCACAAATCAACAAACATTTCCTCAAAAACCCAGATGAGATGAAATAATGAAATAACTATCCAAATTGCTATTATCCCAGAAACCAAGCTATCCATATTTAGGAAGCATGGAATGAGATAAAGCTTAAACAGCTGAACCATTCAAGTTACATCAGCCACATTATTACTACTTTTGTTTTGGCATTCTGTTTTATGAAAGGCTGAGATTTTCAGAAAATTACATGAAAAGGTTTGCCCACATATTTTTTCTTAATATTAATGGAAGATGTGTGGTCAAGCCTCTGCCAGCTCTTTCAAAGTAACAATAAATACAGGGTTTTTTAAGAAAAGCACAGGGGATTTTGATGGAGAGGGAGTGCATTTAACCATTTGCTCCCTCACTTTTTGTCCAGGCTTCAAAAATATTTTCTTATGTGATAGAGAAATGCTGGCCAGTTACAGAAACCTGTTATTTCCTTCCCATTGCTTGTGAAAACAAAACAATCAAAACACAACAAGAACAAACCCCCTTTTGATTCTCTCAGTTTATTCTGGTATTTAATGGTCATATTTCAAGTTCTTCCTCAAACCAACTGCATTACAGGATTTTGAAAATGTGTAAGAATCTGAAAAAGAGAACTAAGCCAGTATCTAGTGTTCTACAAGGAAAGATCATAATATGCCAGTTCTGTATCTTCTGGGGAAAAAAAAAAAAAAAAGGACTTAACAACCCTATACAATGCTTTTAAGCAATTGCCTTTATAATGTCCTATACCATTAGAGCTTATTAAGGATTTTAGGTTGCCTCCCTGGGCCCAGAGCAGCTCAACAAGCTGCAGGACTTCCAGGTGAGTCAGTACAGGACTGTGTGGCAGCGAGAAGGGAACTGTAGCTCACTGATACCGTTGCTCTGCTGTGTCTTGTATTTGAAGATGGATGTGTGGAAAAGGAATGTGAAGAAGAGTGTAAAATCAGTGCTCTTCTTTTCCTTTTCTCTTGAAGACTTTTAAGAAAACTGTTAGTATTGTGCATTTTTTAGCTTCTGTATTTCATCTGTTCTTTCCCTGCTTCCCCAAGCTAATACTTGTTGAGAAAAAAAGAGTGTAAGTTGCATTCTCCGGTTTGATCTCACATTTTCAGCTGTAGTGGCCAAATAGTGGGAGAAGCTGCACGTGGACAAGGCTGCTGGACCATTCCTCCTGCAGCAAGGAAATCATTCATGGCAGAGTGTAACAGAGACCTTTTCTCCCTCTACAGCCACCACTTGCCAGCTCCTTGTATCCGTTGATGTCTGAGACTTATTTAGAAGAAATGTGGTAGCTAATGTATGTGAAAGCTGGCTCTCTTTGAAACTCTTGATGCTGTGGCAGTGTTTGTTTAGGTTGCCCAGTGTTGCTTCCTTTCTATACTGAAGTGGATGTGGTTATGCTTGTAAAAGTATTTTTGTCATTGTAGCCTATTTTGGTCAAGGAACTTTCTGCCAACATAAACCGCTGGTGCAGAGTTAGGGTTTCATGGAGTATCTGTGTAGATACATCTCTTAGTCCACACTACATTTTAGAAGGCTGACACCAGTGGCTTTGATGAGGACCAGGTAGTGCAAAAGGTGAAAGGTTTGTATGTTGGCAGGCTAGTGCTTGCTCTGCATTTTGACTGACTAGAGCATGGGCATGATGAGGAACTGAGCCCTTACTGTCACCTTTCAATTCATTACAGCAGCTTGCTTTCACCTTCAATATAGCTTCTTGGCCACGTTATTGACAGCCTCTCAGACTGTTGAGAGAAGGGTGGGCATCACAATGTTTCACTCCAGTATTTTTGTTTTCTGTGCCTGCGTAGGTCTTACCCTCCTCTTATATACCCTACTTTTTAATTAGGGTGGTGATACAGTAGTTGCATTTATCAGTGAAAATCTGTTGTCTGAAATAAGCTAATACCCATACTCCGAGACAAAAATTATTATCTAATGGCCATTTCTAGTGCTTGAAGTGCTTAAAGACCACTTTGTCCTGATTATGGAATGAATGCTGTACTTTGTATTGCAGAAGTCAGACTGTTTCTGGTATACATATTTTAATTGACAGTGTATTTGGCAGTCATATTATTGTATGTCAATTGCTGCAGCAGTCTAATAAATTCCACTTAAAAATTTAGACATAAATATAATTATTGGTAATGAAGACATGCATCTTTTGATTAACAAGTATAGCTCTTTAATTCAGATGTTTTGTACCTCAGATATTAATAACTTACTGCTAGATGTTTTCATATTTTTTCACTTCGATTTTACTGAGACACACTATAAATGCATCCATTACCATTAAAAATTTTTGGAATCTCTACTTGAAAACCAGTATGGAACATAATCTTAACCAAAAATCATCAGTGAACAGTGAAAAAGGTACATGAAGTCAGAAATTACTACTCTTTGGACTGAGGAACTGGCACATTGTGTTTTATTTCAGTTATGTCCATCCCTCAGCTGAATTTTTCAGAATTTTTAAAAGTGGTAGAAATGTGGGGCAACTTTCTCTATTTATGTTTATTCTATCTTCAGTTCTGTGCATATATGTAGAGATAGATTGCTTTGTTTGGTGTGATAATAGTCCTGCAAGATACTACATTCTCTTTTTACCACAGTCTCAATTGGTTGATTCTGTCCTTCCCGTAAGAAAGTCATGAGAAATCATTTTAAGCAATGTCTTTTCTGACTTTCTTTTCCTCTTCCATCTGGAAACTCTATGCGAACATCCTTTAGTTATCATGTTAGTTTACATGAACTAAATTTGACACGGCATGTAGCACTGTCATCCTTAACTTCGTATCATCATCTGTTGTTCCAGTTAGCATGAAACTCCTTTAAATACAGTAGTCTTTGTCTGCCCTGATCTTTTCACGTTGAGTTATTTTATGCATCTTAATAGACAATAATTTTGTGGTACAGACGAAGCTGTCTTCAGCTGACTTTTTTTTTTTTTTTTAAATTCAAGATAAAATTTCAGGGAAAAGAATCCTATCTTGGCCCAGATGCCTTTAGCCTTTGCAAAGAGTATTATACTTGGTACTTACTTTGGAAGCTCTCTTGTTTTTGCTGTGCTGTATGGCCCATCTGACACATCCCCTTCTTAGCTTTGCCATAGAAAAGCCCCATAATTCCCTCCCTAGCCATAACTTATTCTGTAGCAGTACCTTAATTACTGCTTGGAAATTGGTTATGTTCATGTCAGCCCGTTATTCCCTATGTTTTTTTCATATTAGGTGTTTCTTAGAGACTATGATTTGCACAGGTATTGCAACTTCAACCAAACAACCCTACCTGTGTAGAGATCACATGAATTAGATTTTTGGCAATAATCCTGTACATGCCTGGGAGTTTTGCTTCCAGACTTCAGAGGATTTCTTTCCCACCTTTTTTGTTTGTTTTGGTTTCGTTTGAAACATAACTGAGACCAATAATGGGATAGTTGTATCATAAAATGGAGCAACAAGCTCCTGAAGTTATTGCTGTTAGTAAAGAAAATGCAAGATAGGGTGTGGAAGATTCCTCATCCAATCCTGACAGTAGTTACCATGCCGCAAAAATATCTTTAGAAAATAAGTGTGGAAATGTGATGGACAAGCTGGTGAAAAATCCCAGTGACCTTGGTGGCTGGCTGCGAGGCTTCTTCTAGTAGTTAATTCCCATTTGAAAGCCCTGTTTCCTTTGAGATCTGTAGAAGATTGATATTGAATGGTGTTCTGAACTATTCTGAACTAAAGTACCAGGAATGAGTAAAGTAAAAGTATTGTTTTCATCCTGCTCATGAACTCAGAGACAGGTGGCATCTTTATATCATACGTAAATCTTCTTTCACTCTTAAACCTCATCAGCACCAGTAACAGGAAACTGGCAAAGAGGGAGAAAAAGGTGACGGCTGTGATTAGGCTTTCTAGGTAGATTGACTCTGTGATGTTTGTGTAATTTCTTCAGGCTGTGAACTAGAATATAGATACAATAATAAACATCCCTTTACAATGTTAGCAATCTGTGGTGTGAATTCTTACGTAAAAAAGTTCAGAATGGTGTATGGATGGCAGGGAACCCACCCTTCCTGCTCATACTTCACTTTCAGGAAGTTTCGCCAAAAGCATAGACCGGTTCACAGTTCCTTGGAGAGGAAAAAACATTCAGATGGTACAATGAACTAAGGTCACATAAGAAAAACCTCTTTTACTGTAAACGTGACTGAACACTACATCAGGTTGCTTGGAGAGGCTGTGGAATCTCTGTCCTTATTGATAAGCAGAATTCAATTGGATGCTGGCCAGTGCAATTTGCTCTAGTTAAATCTTGTCTGAACAGCAAGCTTGGATTAGGTGATCTCCAGAGTTCCCTTCCCACCTCAGTGATCCTCTGAATATTTGATTTTAAATTCACCTTTTCAAACATGGGTGATTCATAGGCTTGTAAGTACCTCCCTCCCACAGAAGTGGAATGTGGGCTCTGGGTGCAGAGATAGCTTTGGAAAAGCCTGTGCTTAGCAACTTAGGAAATGGATCTTTCAAGAGACCAAAGAACAAAGCAGCAGCTAACAGCATCCTGATTCATGTAGCCTTTACTTGACTGCATATGACTTAAAATGCTGTCATTTGGCTTTTTGCTGTTTTCCAACATGAGAGGGAGAAGAATGCTAAGTATCAGCCATAATTGCATTTTCCATTGATTCTGCATCTCCTCTAGGCAGCTGATGACATGTCACTGTTCTTCAAGCCCAACATGCAGAACCATCATTGTAATGACTGCTCTGGAGAGATTTATAGCCTTCAGAGGCTTGGCAACACAGGTGGGGAAATATTGTCTTCATATCTCCTCTTTTTGACAACTGACAGGGAATTGCTTCTCACTGGCTGCATGTGGTCTTTACTCTTCAAAAGTGTCTGATGCAAATGCCTTCACCACATTGCTAATGTTTAGTAGGTGATTGGAGGTGCAGTTTGGGCTGTGCCCAAAGTTCATCAGGAGGAGATGTGAGATTGCTTTTAGAAGTTGCAAGAATTTAGTTTGGTAGGCTCTCACCTCATTTAGGTGGGGGGTGAGGAGAAGGCATTTGAAACAGCTTGTAACTATTTAATTAGCTTAGGTTGATACTGTGCATGTAATAGCTGTAGATTATAGTTTACTTTTGTGATGTACTTGAAAAGGTGTCCATCTTTCTTTGTGCATTTATATAGTTTAGAAGTCTTCTCAATGATTAGGAGAAGTTTGGTCATGGTCTTGGATGGAAGAGAAGGAAAATAGTGGAGGCCAAGGAAAAGTGTGATTTTTCCACAAATATTTTTTCATAAGCATGTTTAAAGGACAGTGCCAGGAAGGGATGAAGAGAAAAGCATGCTCTGAAGGGATATATGATTAAGAAGGGAATCCTATCTTGATCTGAAGTAGTTACTCAATGAAATCAGACTGGTTATTAAAAAAACCCACCAATTTCAAAACTTAGACCTGTAGAGGTAGCTAGACTTTGTTAGCATTTAAGTAGAAGAGGCAGACATGAAAACTGTATTAAAAATCTAATTCTTTTGGTATTTTTACTTTTTTTCCTCACCAACCTGTTCTTTCCACTGAAAAGAACTGTATTCTTAGATTAAGGATACTGCTGTCAAGTCTTGGGAGTAAGATCTGCGGGGGGATGTACTGAATAACCACATGGCTAAACAAACTTAAAAAACCCAAACCTGAAAAGACCATGGCCATGAGCAAGCTAAAAATTGCTGAATTCTAGTCCAGTATAGGTAAAAGTACAATATCTAAACCCAAATAAAAAAAGGACAGGTAGAAGTAGATAGTGAGTTGATAAAGCGGTGACAAGAGCTTATAAAGAAGCCATAGAGGTGGCATGGGTCACTGTGACAACAAATGATGGATGAGTATGACTGGAGCAAAAAAAGCATTGCTTTTTGTTCTAAATGTCTGGGACATTTGGAGTCCCAGACAAAGTGAGAGTCTGGATCTTGATGACAATGTGGACAGGATCGATTAATAGAGACAAGCCTTTATTAAAATGAACAAATATCTGCTTCCCTAGAATTGCTGCACCAACAAGTGAGCCAAGGACATGGTTTAGTGCTGAGTAAGGGCAACTGGACCTACTTTCCTCATGTGCCCGCTGTGTTCAGGGAGCAAAAGGAACCTGCAGTCTCTTGTAGGGGTGTGAAGGAATAACACAATTTGGGGCATATGTTTCCCCCAAAATATAAGTCTCACCTGAGCTAGAAATAAGCTGTTCTTGGCTGCAAATACAGAGCCTGGATTCCCATTTTTCCTCATCACTTCAAGACCAGCTCAAGCAAACTTGCATTCAGACATGAAGAGGAGAGGATGTGTTGTGTTCTGCTTCAAGCCCATCCTCTCAGGAGGCAGGTGTGTTGGTGTCTTTTTCACCAGTATAAACAGCTCGAGAAAATAAGATTTCTGGCAGACCTCACGTGAATCAAGCCAGGTAATCGAGCTAATAGGAAGATGAATCACTGTTATTTATATTGTGTGGCAGCTAGAGTCCTCCACCCTGTGTCTTGACACTGTACAAGTTACATACTAGAGGATGATATTTGCCCCCAATTCTTGCTGTTGAATGAGAGTACAGACTGCTACAACTTCAGAAGTGGAAGCAGGGCTGAGTTTTGCAAGCTGAGATCTGTAGTGCACGTTCACTTCTGGAATACTTTGCAGGTCCACAGAAGATCATGGTAGTTGCCTACATGGCCAAGCTGTTGCATGTGGTCTTTTGACGAGCATAGCACAAGAGCTTTTATTCCCACTTCAACATATTAGAGCCAAAATTCCTGCTGGCATGATCTGCTTGTCCTGTTGTATGTTCCCACAGAATCTGAATATTCTGTCTATTTGGGTGACTTAATTCCTCCTCTTTTTTCACTCTTAAGACTGATCCAACTTTTTGTACTGACATGAAATATGTGGGATTTACGATGATTGTGACCTGGTACTTCACAAAGACAGTGATGTTACAAATAATGAATGACAAGGCTGCAGGTTAATACAGGTTAATACCGCTGAGATGACCACAGTGCAACCAAATATTCTACTTACTGTACATATGGAGCCACAAATCTATATTTGGATTTTTATAAATGCTCTGTGTAAAAAAAATTGTAATGAAAACAAAGCATCCCAAACATGGTGTAAGCTAGTTTTTTCCTTATTTGTTTTCAATTATTCTGAAAAATACTCAAATTATCAGTGATCTCCTCTAGCTTTTAAAACCAGAAATGAATTAAATCTATGTTTCAGGGACAGATTCAGGATGTTTCTTCTTCCTTGCTACTCTGATCATGCCCACCTCCAAAGCTTTTGATAGTGTTGCGTGTATCTCTGTTTCATGTAGGATGTCATGTCAACAAATTTCTGCATTTCTTGTAAGGGCAAGTTTTCTGTAAATCTCCATTTTTCCATCCCAGTGTCAGCTCTTGCAGTGTCCTTTCCTTCTGTTCTCATTTCTTCCTTCCCACACACCTCCCTTCTCCCAAATTCACAGCATGATTTCAGCCTAAAGCCTAACCCAGAGCTCGAGTGCAAAAGGACATCCATAGGATCTTCGGATTCAGTTCACAACCATGGGAAATTGCAGTGACCATGATTGACAGAAAGACTAAAGCTTCCCACTCAGCACTTCTCACTAGGAGCCAGCAAAGACTGTGAAGCAGCTTCATGGCTGCTGTAGGAAGGAGGTCTGTGACATATGATAATAGCCCTAAAGGAGAGCTAAAGGTGTAGACACAACATCAAGAATGCTCCACTCAGATGCCAGATAGGATTTTTTCCTAGCCAATCCAGGAAATTCAATTGGCAGTGCTAACCTTGCCCACCATTCCCTGTCTGTTTCCACTACTTACACAATTCAGACTTAAATAGGCACATAGTGCCTCCTAACAACTTGTTCAAAACAGAATTCCTCTTGCAATTCATTTTTTCCTTCCCACTGTGAGCTGCACTGTGCCTGTGCAAACACCTCTGTGCTGCTCTGTGCCTGTGCCCCATCTGCGAGGCCACAGTCCCTGCTTTGCATGAGCAGCCTTACTTGAGCTTGGCATACACAGTACTTAACACTTAGTAATTTGTATTAGTGTTGCCTTTTTGATCAGTCATTTTGTATGAGAGCCCAGCAAAGAGGAAGGTAACCACTCGCTTATGTTGCTAGTTCTCTGGTGGCAAGCTTTCTCGCCCTGTTGTCCCAGCTCTTCTTAGCCAGTTGCACCATATTTAGGACAAATCTGAAGCTCAGCCAAGCTGACAGTCAAAGTTCTCCTCGATAAAGCCTCCAACAGCAGGAGGCTCCCGATGGTGTTGTCATTCTCATGCCTACTGCTCACGTTTTTATTTTTTGCCTTAACACATGGGATATGCTAAACATGAAATGAGGGAATGGGTGGTTCATAGATATGCATCATAAAATATACATATCTGAATGTTACAGATTTTGATTTTCCTTTACCAATTGTAGCAGCTGAAGCAGTGGTCCCTACAGTGAAGTTGTATCATGATTTTTAGTCCACTTTCCTTTTTTGAACTGCTTGTGAATCCTGAAACTTTTGCTCTCTGAAGTACTCCAGGCTTTGTGTCTGTTTTACTGTAATCAAAATCAACCAATTTTTTTTTCCACTCTTCTTTGAAAAATTATTGAAGACTCCCTGAAAATCAAATCAGGAAAGTTATAAAGTTTGTTAGCCACATGAAGTGGCTTCATTTTGGAAACTGAAACACAGCATGGAAGCAGCCTTTGGTTAGATGTCATGTTTTTGATTGCCACTGGCTTTGGCTTCATTAGTCTTCCTGGCAAATGATGAATGTGTGGACTTGCTAGTTGTTTAACCAAAGTTAAAATAAAGGGCTTGCTCTTCTTTTGTAGACAGGTGAATGTCATCACATTTAGGAAAAACTGACCCAGTAGTCAAAAGCATCATTAGGGCTTGTGTAGGTTAAATCTTCATCTTCAGTATGCTGTATCTGTACTCAGTATTAATTCATGTCTTGAGATGGGTGTGGGAATTAACCCGCAGTCCTCGAGCGGGAACTGAAGTTGCTGTTTATGTCATGTCAGTCCCCAGTTACTTGGAGCTGTCTATGGAGAGGGGCAGGGGCCTGACTGGTCCCATCAGCAGCTGAGGCTGTCTTGCGGCATATTGAATCTCCCACAAGAGTGTCCTGATATGCTCTAATCCTGTCCTAGAGGGGGACAAAGCAGAAACTGCCAGGCTCTTTGCAAAGCAGCTTTACACTGGCAGAGTCCTTCACATGAAGGGATCTCCTGCAGCCCACCCATTATTGCTGGAGTGGAGGGACACAGAAGCACTCTAGTAGCTGCAAGGATCTGGATTCCAGACTTCAGTGTCTGTGAGGGAAGTCTGGGGGTCAAAGGCCCAGACCCAGGCATTTCTATATGCTCTTCCTCTTGCCTGTATTAGGCTCCCAAGTCCTTCCCACTTCCGCAACAACTCCTGGATGTTTTGAGAAAAACTGTGTGTTGCCTGGCTGGCTGTTCCCCTCAAGGGTATGGGAGATGAGGTCATGTGGGAAAAAGGCTCCAGTGGAGCCAAGAGGAATGTGGAATTTGGGCAGCAGCCAAATTCAGATTACTTTTACATGGCCATCTGCACCTGTGTTTGTGGGGGTGGGGATTTCTGATGCTGTTGAACTGACTCAGCAGTTGCATACACAAAGGCTGGCAAGGTTTATCCCCTCTCCTCTCGTCTCCTCAGTGTCTCTGCCAACACCCTATCATTGCCATCCAGGTGCAAGTAATTGCTATCGAGAAATCAGAAAAACTCATCCCAGGAACTGACGGGAAACTGATAGCAGAGGAACAACTGCAGATACTAAGTGCAGAAAAGTCTCTTTGTGAAAAACACACCTGTCCATAAAGCTCCACATCCTAGAACTGGGATCTGGAGGGAACAGCACACACAGTTTTCTGTAAGCCCTGTCCTGCTTTCAACACAGGCCCATAAAAGGAGGGGTCGCTAGTAGTGAGGGGATCTGCTCTTTCCACAGTGCCTATGTGGACTTGTCTGTACTGTGACCATCTCTGAAGGATTTCCTTTAGTCTCAGCTGAGGTTTGGGCCTGTAATGCCAACAGAAATGGAAATTATTGGGCTTTTTATGTACCACCAGAAGGGTGCTTGGACCTCTGAAGACAAGAAGGCTGGGTACACATTCCAAGCATCTAGTGCTCTTAAAACAAAGAAGAAAATTAATGCATTGATGGATGTAGAAGAAAATTGTAAAAATAAAATACAACATATAAGAAAAATTACACAGTGACTGAGATGAATGTAGGCGGCAATATTGCCTGTGCCTCTTGGTTTGCAGCATGGGAAAATTTTCAATATGTATAGAATAGGCATCGCTAGCTTCTGCACCCTTCTCTGCATTACAATCAACTAAGAAGGTAAATCAGGGACAGGCAGAAATTCAGAGAGCTGTAACCAGCTCCCTAATGGCTGTGCTGCCCTTTGTGTGGACACCAACCTGACACAGAAGCCAGTGAGGCATGTATTGCTTTCACACTCTAACTCTCTACATTATGAGGTATTTGAAATAGTGTTTATAAACATACTTTTCTGGCCCCCAAATTACTGACCTCATGTTATCTGCCATGGGAATTCCACTATCTCCAGTGAGATAGTTGTGTTACCCAAAGATGAACTGCCAGAGAGAAAATATCCAAGTAAACAAACATATGCTTAGTGACCTAATTAAGCAGAATGTTGATATTCCATTCAAGTATGAGACCATTTCAGTTTATTTCCTGCTCTGCATTCTAATTTTGCTGTCAGAAGGATAAGCAACTGGCTGTGGAGTTTTTGTCTCTCAACAACTGACCCTGTCAGACGTTGAAAATAATTCTAAGATAAGAGGTGTCAAGGCGTAGCAGCAAACCTTGCACTTCACAGAGAAGTGGAAATGATAATTATTCCACTGATGTGAACTTAGTTCCTTATATTTTTCCACATCATATAATAACTCAGTTAAGCAGCCTATACACTTAGGAAAAGTGAAGTGTTTTTAATGAAGATCATTAGCCAGTTCATTGCAATGTGTAATAAAATAGAATATAATTCTTTATCATAATTTTTTGGGCAATATCAGAACAACAGGGAGTCATAGCAAAGCAAAACTTTATAGAGCAAAATTATTTGAGGGCCATTCCTGCCAGGATGCAAGATTGTCTTTCCAAACTCAGCATAATCTCACATAAAAGGCTGTCCACATCTCTACCAGTGGATGTGCAGAAGTGTGGGCATAAATAGGCACACACAGTAGGTCTGTGCACCACTTACCTCAGGTTTGTATGTCCATGTGCTTAAATTGTTCCAAAGGTAAAATTTAAATGTGGAGAGAGAAGAGCTGTGTGAAATTAATGGGAAAAGTCAGAATTTGCCAGTTAGGAGGACAAGGATGGAGAAGCTTGATGCAGTGGGTGTATAATTAGTGCAATCTGACAAAGAAGAGGCATTTGCAGGATATGTTGTGTCAGTTCTTTTTCTGGACAACATGTTGGTTATGTGCAGTAGCAGGGTGTAGTAAAATGGCATTTATTTATACATAAGTAATTAGGGAAGCATGCAGCTTTCGTAAAAGAACGTGCATTTGGTCTAATACTGCTGTTGTGGGCCTGCCACTAAAAATTGACTACTGTTTGAACTACCCCTCTGCTTGAGGTAGTCCTGCAGGAGTAGCATAGGACATAGGGCTTCAGTGGATACAGTCCCATTATGTGTGAAGCCCATTAAATCAGCCCTACTAAATTCCAGCAGTTAAAAAGTTCAGCAGTAGGTCAGTGATGCTACCCACTTTGGGGACAGAGAGGGTATATATGTACCTGTGCACAATTTCGTATATCTGAAACAAAGATTTCTTTATTTTGTCTATTGATTTTGCTGTGAAACACTTAAATAGGATAGTAGGAAAGCGTGTCCTGTGCTGTAAATAACAGAGGGGTATATTTGCAATCATCAAAATAAAGTACCATTTCATTGAGATAAATCACATCAGTGAGTTCATCAGTTAACCAGTTAAACATGCACGAAGCCCCGTGAGTGCTTTATAGTCATTTTGAAATATGGTTTTATACTTATTAATATTAATTGGAATAGAATAGGATTTTTAATAATATACAGGGATCCAAAATTTATATTCATGTGTTTGTGTCTGTATATATATTTATACATTTACAGTTTCATAAATAATCCAGGACTGAAACCACCTTCTGTGTTCAGCTCTCATTTCCAGTCTTTCAATATAAGTAGGATTATCTGAGCCAAATATAAGGAATGCTCTTCTTCTCAGACCCTGATGCTTGCAAAGAAGAAAGCTCCAGAGATGGGGAAAAGTCATTCTTCAGGCTTCTCCCAGCCTCATTTTTTCCACTTTTGATGTCCTCAGATGCTCCCGAGGACTTTGGGGGCTGTTTGAGCTCAGCTCGGAGCTGCCTGCCAGTCCCATTGGGTGCCATTTCCTCTTCAAAGAGCTATTCCTGCAGCTGCTCCCTTCTGTGCAGGGAGCGGAAGCCTTTGAAATTGCTGCAGCTTCGCTGCACAGTCTGTTGAAACAGCTCGCATCAAAAAAGAGAGGAGGAGAAGTGCTTGTATCTGTTTAAATTAATTATAGAGTCTCCGTCAGGAATGTGAAGGCAAACAGAGAGAGGAGACCTGATTTGTGGGATACTTCTTAGAAAATCGATTGCTAATCTGTGCATCAACTTTCTGCTCCTGGCGCAGAATGAAGCAGCCATGCCAAAAATTCTTTTTACAGGAAATGTTCTCCGATGGGACAGACGGACAACGTGCAAGCAGCTCAATAGCTGCAGTGCTGCTGGGAGCAGCACAGGGAGGTTAAATCTTCATCTGCTTTGATAATGGGAAGGTCTAATCCTGTAAACAGCATGAGGAATTCACTTTAAAAATTATTCTGAGACATCATAGCTTTACTCTCAGGCTAGGCAGTCTCTGAAGCTCTCCTGATCTACCTGAGGGACCTATTTGGCCCTGCACTGGACCAGAAACGAGTCACCATAGAAGTTCCCCTTCTGTCTCAGGGAGGTGCCTTCCACAGCATGGGAGGTGCCACACAGAGCGGTGCTCATGCTTCGCAGTGACCGCAGATGAGCTATGGGGAAGAGGGTATTACATCAGTAAGCATCCTTAGCTACTCCTTAGCCCTATGATGGAGAGTGTGGAAATTGTCCTGGAACATGCTGAAAACCAGAAGGATTGAAACCAGTTGGTTTTGGTTTTTTGGCCTGCAAGTCAGCTTTGTTGCTTCCAGATGTGATGGAAGGGAAGAGAAATCTCTCCCTACATGAGGCACTGAGTAGATTGACAGAGTGTTAAACTGTTCCGACCAGGAGAACCAGAGAAGGCCCTAAATACAGCAGGATATTTGCAGCATTTCCGGCAGCCCTGTAAGGCCAAAGTTCATGGCAAGTACATGCCATTCTGTATATCAAATGAGAAAGAGATTATGCAGCATCCACCTTGAGAGGGTGTCCTTGACTCTGTGGTGCCAGCATCCTTCATATGAAGTCATCAGAAGCAATGAGCTTAGGTTCAAATGTTATGCTTAATAGTATGTTCACTCTTAACTCTTAAGATTTATCAGAAGTTTTGTCTGAAAGGAGCTGACTTACAGGAAGATGCTTGGTCTGCATATCTGATTAGAGGAAATAGGCAATTTTTCCCTCTCTTTTTTAATTCCTTTGGCTTAATCATTGTGTACGTAGAATATACTGTGGAAATTACCTTAGCAGTAGCAATGGTGGTGCTTTTTTACATCTACATTCAGTAACACAGGCAGACTTTGACAATAGATGGTTTGGATTTGATTGCTTTATACATTCCTCAGCCACAGTTCAAATACGCTGTTGCTTTGGTTTTGGGGGTCTGGGAACATGGTGACAACAGCAGAAAATGGTCTCAAGTGTCAGATGCATGATGGATCTTTGACATGAACTTCTTAGGTGGTATCTCCTCATTCCTCAGTTGCCCCTTGAAGGAGGATGAAGCCCTCTTTTAGCCACAGTCTAGTTCCTTTGTCCCAACTTTGGGGCTTGAGTTGCTACTGGTTTTAGGTAGGTGGCAGAGTTGGATATGAGCAAATGCTGGTATAATGATGTCTTGACATTTGAGGATCAGGGTTTAGTGAACCACTTCAGGAAGAGGGAACCTATGGATTTTAATAAGTAGCTGATATTTAGGAGGCGAAAGCGGGATTCTGAACTTCTCTCATTATAGAGGGAAGTGTCCGAGATACCAGCCTTGGATGCTTCTGGCATTCCTGTCCATGGAATTCCTGTCCTTCTTTACAGAAGGAAAGACATATTCCAGCTCTGCCTTGCGGAATTCTCCCATGCTTTTGCTGAACTGGAAGGAACAGGTTACTTTGGGGAGATAATGGAGATGGCTTTTCTCATAGTGTACTAATCTTAATAGCATATTCTGTCTGCAGTGTTTTTCTCTGCCTGGTACTTTTGGCTGCACTAAATCAGAGTGAATTTATAATCTTTTACTTTTGTAGGAGGTGGCAAGAAGGCAGATGACTACAGTACCTCTTATAGAATATTATTATAAAAGAAGTGTGAATTACCTCCTAGCCTCTCATGCTGTTGAAAAATTGATTTGAATGACATTTTCAAGGTGTTGTTTCTAAGACATTCAGCAATTGCCATTCATCCATGAATGGTTAGTGAGATGAATAACAAAAAGTTGTTTAGGATTCATAGAAGGAAGTGTTAAAAAATAACATTTGGCGAAAAAACACTGGTAGATTCTCTTGTGTATCTAAACTGCACCAGTGTTATCTAAGTGGTTTGAGGTAATCCAGTAATTGTGAAAAAGATTATTTGAGACTCAGAAGTGGCAAAATCATTTCCATTTGTATGTGGGCTATAAGAGTTATCTTACTTGGGCAAACGCAATACGATATTATGGCAGTGTGGCTTTGAGGAAAATAGACAAGCCCTCCTTGATGGCCGTTCTTTAGGCAGGTAAAATATAGCAGCATTGCCTCTGACTTAACTCATCCTTTCAGCAAGGAAATGTCAGAATTCAAACATGGTAAAGAGAGAGGAGGGAAGGGAGAGTGAATCGTAAAGGACTTCATCTCTGAGTGGAAACCTTGAGAATAACTGACCTGCAAGGAGACATATATACTTACTGGGTGGTTGCATGTAGGCTTTAAGTTAAATTCACAATAGATTTATTTCTGAAAATATTACAAAGAGGTTGGTGTGCCTCAAGAAACCAATATACTTCATCAGGATCTGAAGATCTATGTAGCACTCTCTTACATACACGTTTATAGTGAATACAACTATATATGTTATTTTGCAGGTGCATGACACTTTAAAATTGCTGATATCTTAGGGTGAAAATGGTAGGAATTTTGTATATACAAGACATATTATGTATCTGTGTATGAATGTTATTAAACTGTATTAATAAGGTACATAATTAAAGTGCATTATTTAACTTGTAATGAATTTTTAAATTTCATACTGTTTAGCACTCTATAGCTGGCATATAATAAAAGCTGAATAGAATAATCAGAGGCTATTTACAGCAAAAAATAAATCATTGTCTTTAGCTAGAACCTTCTTTTTCCTAATTGTTGTTTAAATCTGTTTTTTTCATCAAAACTTAAATTTTACCATTATGAGTTTTCTTCTCCCATTTTATCCTCCTCCCCATGATTTTCCCATTTTTATGTCAGCAGTTGACCGAGCCCAGTTGACATGTTGATGTTCAGTCAAAGGTTGGACTCCATGATGTGAGAGGGTTTTTCCGACCTAAATTATTCTGTGATTCTGTAAAAGGAGTTTAAGAAAGAATGAAGAGCTGAAACAGAAATTAAAAAATGCTGGAAAGCTGCATATCTTCTCTTTGAAATATAGAGCTCATGTGTTACATATTCAGCCGGTGCCAGCCTCCGGGCTAGGATACATACATCCTACACAAAAATCATTAGGAGTGCTGAGCTTCCACCTTATAGGTCAGATTCCCAAAACTTAGATCTGTACCGAAACAATCAGTAAAGCAAATATTTTTCAGTTCCTTACAAGAGAGAAGGACTGTTTCCTTATGCTAAAGGAATAGATCCTAGGGAAATGCTTAGAGCACTTAATAAAGAAGTCTTCTTTCACCTATCTGCTTCTGTCATATCTGTTTACAGAGTGTGCTTTGACTCATGTTTTCTCCATCTGCTCTGTTATGTCTATCTGTATGCTTTTGCCTCGCACGCGCCCGCTCGAGATGCAAGGTAAGTTGCCTGTCTCTTACTGAGGAGTAAGCAGAGAGCATAAATAGTTTTTGCCATATTAATGGCAAGAAGTTGCACTTGTGAGGTGCAGTGCATTGTCTCTAGTGACTTCTGCACTTTGCCTACCCTCCTTATGTTCCTTGAACTCTGGATGCTTGCTTGGTTTGGTTTTTTGGCCCCTGCTTGCTTTTCTTTTTTCCTGTCCTTACAAGACTGATGAAATACTGCCTTTCACAGTATTAAAAATACCAATGATGTGGTTCATTCCATTTCTCGCACTGCACATTTTAAACTAGAACATCCTTAAACAAGAATGCTTTTTCTCCAACCTCCATGAGCAATCCTCCTTGGAGGACTTCATAGCTGCACTGTCTGCCTACCTGTTGCTGTGGCTATGAATGAAGCAGTAGCTTATCTTGTGTGTAATACTGGAATAGGCCATAAAGAAGAAAGATGGGACAGGGAATTTCTTCCCTATCAAAAGTCGAACAGTTCTTCCACTGATGAAGACCTTTTTAACACTCATCTTGACATGAGTGGAGAGAGAATGGAGGAGCAGAGTGACATCAGGCAACATGAGGCTTGAAGCAGAAAGGGAAAAATGGATTTTATAGAGAAAGGAGGGGAAAGGTAGGAAGAGAAACAACACCTCAGCTGGTGGTGGATCATCCCAAATGAAGTCAGGGCTGGAGGTTTCCCTCCTCTCAGTATAACCAAGGCACCAAAATGATTGTTGAAGTGATTTAGGAGTCCTTAGAGGGAAGAAAGCATAGTATCATATACTGAAGACTGTTGCCATATTACAATTAATCTAATTTTTGTTTTCCCACTTTCAGTTTGAAGGACTATTAAATACATCTGGAATTGATAAATGGATGAATAGACTGCCATTTACAAATCCTCACCCAAAATGAAAGAATGTGGCTTCCTGTTTAATAGGAGATTATTACTGTCCCAACATAAGCAGCAGCATTAGCAACGAGTCCAACAAAATTGAGGAGCTTTCTGAATGCTTTGACAAATAGAGTGCTAATGGCCTTGATGAAAAATGACTTTTAGCAAGATCTTCCAGATATTTTCTCCAATTTCAACTATATTTCAGTCCCACTGGATGCATTTGTTCTTCTCAGAGGAATTCTAGTAGGTATTGGGACCTTTTTCAACATCACTGGTTAATTACTTTACCACCAGAGCTGGTCACATATTAAATTCAGACAAAATTATGGTTCACAGAGACAGAAAACCTATTGCTTCATGGACACTGGGGCTGGAAAAGTCATGCCAAGGGGATGGCTGCAGAGCACCAACATTGCTGCCTTCAAAGCTTTGTAATCTGGGCCACACATGGTGATGTGGACTCCAGCCTTAGCACCAAGGTTTCGTTATTGTTAGGATTATGGTTAGAGTTCAGAGAGTCTGTACAGCTCAGGGGACACTGGGACTGGTAAAGTCATGCTAAAGGGATCATGGCAGGGCACCAACATTGCTGCCTTCACACCTTTCTGATCTGGAACCCCATGGTGATGGGATGGAAAAACCATATGAAGAATAGCTGAGGTCACTTGGTCTGTTCAGCCTGGAGGGGAGACCTCATTGCAGTCTACAACTTCTCATGAGGGGAAGAGGAGGGTTAGGCACTGATCTCTTCTCTGTGGTGACCAGTGATCAAACCTGAGGGAATGGCCTGAAGTTGTGTCAAGGGAGGTTTACTTTAATTACTAGGAAAAGGTTCTTCACCCAGAGGGTGGTTGGGTACTGGAACAGGCTTTCAAGGGAAGTGGTCACAAGCACCAAGCCTGACAGAGTTCATGGTCTCAGGCACATGATGTGATTCCTGAGGTTGTCCTGTGCAGGGGTAGGAGTCAGACTTCAGTGATCCTTGTGGATCCCTTCCAACTCAGGATATTCTATGATTCTGTAGTTTTGGATGAAGAATGACATCTCTATTTGACTCAAATAAATACTTCAATAATTTATTTTTAAGGGGGAAAAACTAGAATAATTTTTCTTTAAAGATAAAAAAAAGGAAAAGGCTAGATCTGCATTGCTTTCATTTCTCAAAAATAAATTATTATTTATTGACCCTCTTACCACAAAAGCAGCTGAAAACAGTTGATATAATACCATATTTGCAATTCTCAACTCTCAGAAAAAGATTTACTAGCTAGAAGGGCTGTTGACCTCTCCCAGATGCAGAGTGAGTAGACCTTTCCACTTTTTGGCCGAAACAGTCATCTGTCAAGTACCCTGGGGGACGTACAGTGGAGATCTCCATCAGTCCTGCTTGGGTCAAGGAAGCAGTTGCAGTGATATGCTCTCTGGTCACCAGTACTTCTGCCTGGGGAAGGAGCTTGAGTCTCAGCTACTAGAGGGGAGAAGGATCAGTAGAGAGGGTTTCCTGAAGGATCAAGGAGCAGGTCTTAATGCTGCCACTTACATACTGTTCGTCAATAGTTTATAGTTTTTCTAACTTGGTTCTTTTCTTAAAGCACACACAGTGCTTTCCTGCTTTACAGGACTGCTAGAAGCTGGTTGATGTTTGCCAAGTTCCCAGCTGTTGTGTGGGAGAGACAGAGGGAATATTTGTTTAGACAGTGATTGTGGCACAGAGGTTTGTAGTATGTCCATAGCCACCATGAGCTCATCCACTACTGCTGGTAGAATCATTTCAGCCCCTTGATCCCGTCTGAAGGCAGACTGGAGGATACCGAAGTACAGTTTCTATTAGCTTCTTTAGACTTGTGGTTATTCCTGAGATGTTGCTGACTTTTCCTGGGAAGGGGAGATTGGAAACAGTACAGAAAGTCCTTCCCAAATATTATTGTGAAGTTCCTGGCTTCCTAACCTACTGCTGTGTCCTTCCTGCTTCCAGTGATGTGCCTAACTGAAGGCTTGCCATGAATCTTTGAATCTTGACCATATGATCACTTGGATGCATGTTGCTAAGCCTGGGCTCAAATTCATGGAACCTGTTTAAAGCCGCCCTGAAGCTGAAGTCCACTGGTTTTAAGCCCCCTGTTGCTCTCTGCTTTCACCAGAAGAGAGGAGTAAGAACAAGAATAAATTTCGCAGTCAGCAGCCAAAGTCTTCCTCTGGCCTTTTTGTATTCCCTCTAGCATGTTTACATTGACATTTAGAGAGGCAGATGGGCTCACATTTAATAAAAAGTTTTGAAATAATCTGCTTTGATTGGGTGCCTAAACTACTGGATTTTTTCCACATGATTTTCTTCTCCTGATGGCATGAATATAAGAGGTTACTACACTGAAGTAGCTGCAGACTTGCCACCAATATTGTTCTGACTTTGACTCCTGACAAGGGAGTGTTGTAGTAGGCTGAGCCCAGTCGAAGGCATCATCAAGCTGCATTCCAGTACAAAATCCATCACTGTTTGCCTTTTGCCTTGGTTTAGACAAGATGCTTTTTCTTTCTTTGTGTGCATTTCTTCACTGATAAAGCACTTTTATTTTTCTTTCCCACTGTCTCAAAGAATTTTTATAAGGGTTAATTGGAATTTTTATAAAGCATATTGACAGTCAGAAGTTATTTAATTATTAATAAGACAAATAATATACTACACAAAGAATTCTACTATGGTAATCTCAGCTGATCCCATAGTTACTCTGGGTTATCAAGGGTCTCTTATTGCACTTCTTGTCACAGTTTGCTAAGAAGTCTGAGTTTTTGGTTTTATTTTGCTCCTTTGTTTTGCAGTAAAAAGATAATTGGTATTGCTTGTTGCAGTTTGTGTAGCTTCTCGAGGGTCTCTCAAGGCTGCTCTGTGAAGGTTTCCAGGGCTGAGACCACCCCCTCCCCCCGCTGCCTGTCCCTCGTGGCAGGACAGGCAGCAGAGGCACATCTGCCAGGAGACAGAGACCACGCAGCACGCAGGGAGGCCAGCAGCAAAGAGACCTTTATTCAAAAATCCCCCAGCTTATATGGGCTGGTGGGGAAAAGAGGGGATTGGCCATTTAGATAGCCAATACAAGGAGACAATATAATAACTATGGCAACACAGGAACCAATGATAGACAAGTGAGTTATCAGCTTCAAACCCCTGCAATTGCTGAGATGAGAAAGCAGTGTCATATATTGGCGATAGCTGTTTAAAGTTTAGGATTTATCTAAGGACCATAAGATAATATTGTCTTTTTATAGTAGTTCCTCTGCTCGTGGACATTTCGTCAGAGCAGCAAGCTTTTCCTAAAGTTTTAGTTTTATTCAATAATGAAGAGCATTAAGAAGTTGGTTATAGGGCTAAAGAAGCCTGCTCAACAAGGTAAGCCATTAGGTCAAGTAATTAAAGTACTAATACTGTTCTACTGCCAGATACCTTCTGCAGAAGTGCCAATACAAAGTTTAGTAGCCTACTAAGAATGCACTGCAGAAAGGAGAAACGAGTGCTGAGTGTGGTCTGACGTGGGTGTACATTATGTACCCTCTCTGCCCAGAGCTGCTGCCAGTCAAACAGGCCGGCCTCGATCACTTAGGTATTCTTGCTGAAAATAACACTGGCACAAGACCCTGCCTAGAAACTTACAGAAGTGAATTACACACGTGCGTGCCCCTGAGCAGCAGTGCTTATCTGCTTGCTAGCAGTGGCTCCAAGGCATTCAAGCAAATACGGCCTTATTGGTATGGGCGCGGGGTGGGGGGGGAATGCCATGGGGAAGCCCATAATGAGTAAGCCAACAGTGTTAGGTAAGTCTCTTCTCCTTTTGGCATGCCTTTGCAATGCTCTTAAGTCAATCCTTCTTCTCAGTCCTGAGAGAGAAGCTGCCATCCTTATGGTCTCCACTATGGGCTCCTCATACCATGTTGTCCTAGCTTGGTGCAAACCCAAATCTGAGCCAATGAGTCTTTTAGTGAGCACAGCTGGGGTGGCTGCAGCTCCAGTTGTGGAGACAGGCCCTAACCAGCCCTTCTCAGCTAACCTGCTCTTTTGAAGACGTCTCCTCTCATTCAGCTTGCTGTGCCAACTTAGCCCACCATGCTGGCTCCCACATCTGCACTGCAGCCACTTGAGTTGCTTCTTTGGTCTTTCTCTTAACAACAGGGTTATCCTTAGTGCTCTCTCCCAGTGGAAAATAGCACTACTATGAAGTTCGAGTGCTCTTAATTAAATGTGCATTTTCCCATTCCCGACAGAAGCCATTCTCTAGTATAAAGTCAATCAAATAATCTCAGGCAGCCCGGAATCACTGATATCCCTCTTCAATGACACATTTGTAGTGATCTTCCTTGATTGTAAGAGTTTACTCAGCAATTCTTGCACTTGTAGTCACTCTGAGTATTTAGTTGCAACACAACAATGTTATAGCTAACATTGTGAAATTCATCTAGTGGTTGGGCAGTCAAAATACTCTGAGAGTCTGAATAGAAGACACTTCAGAAGAGCACAGGGTAGAAATACTGCAGATCAGGTTGGTTCAGCTTTCCTTTTCTGCTCTTACCCAGAGAACCAAGGGAGTGATATCAAAGACCATGTACAAAATGCAACAACTTTTTACAGACTGAGCATTGGCCAGGGAGTGGAGATGGACAAGAGATACTGAGGACTGACAAGACTGGATATAAAGGCAGTGACCATAACAGCCAGGCAATTAGGGACACAGGGCCATAGAATCACAGGCTTGGTGGGGTGAGAAGGCACCAGTGGAGATTGTCTTGTCCAGCACCTCCCTCAAGCAGAATCCACTGTAGCCAACGGCCTAGGACAATGTCCTGTCAGTTTTTTAATACCACCAAGGATGGAGACTGCATGACTTCTCTGGAAAACCACTTTCAGAGTTTGATCACCTTTATAGTTAAAAAAAGGTGTTTCTTACATTTAAAGAAAAAGTGTCATGAAGCACTTGCATGTGTGGGTGACCTCAGTCCCTGTACTGGCATGGATCGCACAGCACAGAAGAACTCAGACCAGCTGAAGTTATACATGGCAAAACTTTACAGATGACTGATTGTACAGCTTTATGAGCAGGTGCTGCAAAGGAAGTTCTGTCTGGAATCCCTGTGGCAATAGGGGAATACAGATAAAATTTCTAGTACTGGAAAAAATGCATTATGAGACTCTACTTATCACCAAAGTAATGAATTACTCAGACCACATTTAACAGGGTCTTGGGAAGGAAACCAAGGGATACTTCACTTGAACTGCTTTGGACCTCATCTGGGAGGCTGGAGCAGAAGTCCTTGAGGACTTTATTCCATGATAAGAGCTGTGATCCCAGGCAGAGTAAGAAGCCCTGCTTCCTCCAGGGTTCTCCAGAGTATGAGAGATGAGACCACTCATCCCACTGCAACCCTGCCACGCACGTACTGCTGTCCCAGGAACAACTGACCTTACACATGGTAACAGCTGTTGTTCTGCTCCTCTGCTTGCTAGGAATAATGCTACCATGTGATAAGAAGAATCGCATCTCATCTCCTGTTATCCTTCCTTTCTCACACTTGAAATAGAAAAGCCATGCAGGTCACTGAGAGCTCAGTAAGGTCAGCCTGGCTGGGGACAGAGCTGTAAGTGAGGGAAGCAGTGAGGGACGTATCAACATTAAACTGAACAGAAAAAATCAGGCTAGAGTCTGCAAGACAACCCAGAGAAGTCCATAGCTTTAGTATTATGGGTGTCACAGTTCCATTGCAACCTGATCATCTCAGAGCCCTTTGATATTACGTATGTTCGGTATCACTGTCCTCTTGTGATGCTTGTGTACTGCCCATCACTGTAATCCTCAAACAGGTATTTGATAGCAAGAGAGAATAGGCTATTTCCCACTGAAAGTTTTTTGGCTTTTTTTTTTTATCAAGCTCTGCATTATCTGTGTTAAAGCAAGATTATTTTTGTTTGCTGAGTTCAGAGTCTAAAAAGTAACGAAATGTGAAAGATAAACTCTTTACAGCAGTGTTAGCGTCAGTTTTATTTGCATCTTCTATTTTACAGTATTCAGTAAATATGTACAGAAATACGTTTGCAGATTGTTATATCACTGTCCACATTTTCCAAGAAAAAACAGATAAATAGAAATGTGCTCTATGTAAGGAATGTCGTTGAATTTTGCTCTAAAAGAAAACATCACTTCTTACTTACTGATATTTGACACTGTAACAGTATAACCTTTAGTTACATGATATATATTGTCTTCAGCTCTCATCACTTGGCAGGGATGGTTCACAGAAGACATGAATGCCTTAGTTGAGGCATGGGTGAAAGGCAGAACACCTGTCAGTCTCTGAATATGTTCTGTTCCTCTTCCCCCTCCCTTCTCCTCAAATGTGTACCTTTTCATGCTTGTCTAAGCCACGCTTTAGCCATGCAGTGTATTTGCATTTTGTAAAGAAGTGACAGTATCAGAATTCATACATATTTAAGAACGAGGACAAACACTTTCTTGCATATTATATTGGTTTACTATACTGAGATCTTTCTTAGTCCAAGCAAGTATACACGTGATTTAATGTGATTCCAATTGTAAAAAGCATGCCACCCTCTTGAGACCCTTGTATTTATCTGCTTTCAATTACATTTGAAGTATTCAGAAAGTCTCCTATACTAATCCCATCCAAGTTGGAAGCCACATAGCTCATGCATGAGACTGTCAAACATGAGTAGTTGCAGATGTCAGTGCACCAGTGGCAGGAATCCAGGAAGATAGATCAAGGCTTAGTCACTGAAAAATACATGCCAGCACATCTCAGATACATAGCATTGTAGCACCTCATGAGGAAAACGTGTCATGACAGGAAATCAATAACCTCTTGCAGGCGATCTGTTTTTGAAATATTCTTGATTAATTATGCCAGGGTGTGTTTGGCAACTTTGCCTGATCCAGCATTAACCTAATGCTTTTTGCATGAAGCACTATTGTTACTAGTCTCATAAGTCAAATCTGATGGTTCAAGTTGTTTTTTAAAGGGTCAGGTTATAGATTTTGTAATGTCTTTGTGTCCGACATTGCTGTCTTTCACTGTGGTGTGCAGACTTTTACTATCAATCAAAATTACAATTGTTTTAGGATGAACAATAGCATTTAGAACTCATTGCATTTGAAGGAAAATGATTCTCCTAAATAAAGTATGTCGTACAGTGGGTAAAAGAAGTAGGGAATGTCAGTGTGTTTTCATGACAGAAAACCTTCATTCAGAATGTCCCCCAGGCTTGTTTGCTTACATACCTTCTTTGCAGAGGAGAAGAAACTTTAGGAGACCCACAAGCAGGGCTGCATATCTGTCTTCCCCTGCCTTCCTGCACAAACTCGGGGCAATGCATGTCCAGCAAAACTGGATAGACAAACAGTTACTGGATGCAGTAATGAGACTGATTGTTAGTCTGGTTCTGCTGATGTTGGTCTGGTACTGCTTTCTGTAATACAAGTACAAAAAACTTAGGAGGTTACGTCCTCTAGAGTTATTTGTTAAAGGAGTTTGCATGTACAATGTAAAGAAATAACTGAACAAAGATAATGATAATGTTTGTGTGATAAATTGTTTGAACCACGTTGCAGATAGTTGCAGTCACCATGTGATAGACTAAAGTTTGACCTTTGGCTACCTCACCTGCACAACACCCAATAAATCCAGTTCCTCGGTAACCACTTCCAAGATTTTGAATTTCCGAATAGCATCAAAGAGCCACCACTTGAAAAAGAAAATGCCAAATAATGGTTTCTTTATTTTCCCAAATGTGGAATTTCTTTCCCCAAATTATACTGGCCCAAAGCCCAGGACAAGCAATATTTAGTCCTGGACCAGGGACAGATTCAGAGTCCAATGTTTTCAGGTTAGAAAGAGGATACTTTGGCTATCATGAAGCCAAAAATGTCCTTCTGTGAAAGCCTTAGTCCTGGGAGATTGCCAGATACTAGGATTTAATACAGTTTATTTTATGTACAGATAAACTTTTTGAGTCAGTTAAAGAGATTTAAAAAATGTATTGATACAAATTATTTTCGAGGCCTTAGACCGATGGTGTGGAAGGAGTTACCTTTGGCTTTTCAAGGAGAGGAATACTATTTTCCATATGAGTAATCTTGTTTCAAACCATTGCTAAAATACATCTTCAGGCTCTCTTTAGGGATTTTTTGGTAGGAATGCATGAGGCTCAATGATTTTACAAGCACCTTTTCATCATCACCTGCTTAAGCAGTCAAACGTTCATTCATGCAAATTAAATCTTTGTAATACTTGTAAAAGTGTGTGTGTACATAAACATTTATTTTAAGGATAATTTAAAGACACAAGAATATATTTCTTTGCCTAGATAAACCTTTTTGCAGATAGTACTTTCAGAAATCCTAGGGCAGGTGGCTTATCTGGCAAGTAAGATGAACAAAATATGTATAAAAATTACTTTGCATAATGCTGTGATTAATGAGTGCTCCTTGCACAAGATTTATGTGTGTGCATTTCCACATTGTTAGTAGCGTGTTTTTTCTCAGGATTCCATGGCAAAAATAAAGACTTGAGGTTGAAAGTAAATTAGGGTTTGCAGGGTTTCCTCAGCTCTGGCTGAGTGCACAGAACCTGGGCTTTCATAGTTGTCTTGTATTTTATAAGTCTCCTGAGGCTCAAGCAGTGCCTGCTGGCAGGAGCTGACTGGGGATTTTGGGCACAGCACAGAATGGATAAGAAAGCCTAACTAAGGGATCCCAGCAAAAGGAGAGAGGTGACTTATGTGACACTGCGCTTGGCATGTGTTTAATGATATCTGCATACATAACAAGCGCTAAAAGTAGTTACATTGAATTAACTATAATTATTTATAAGTTAAAGAAAGTTAATCATGTAGCAATGCCATTCCATTTGGCAACATGGTTTTGCACAGTTTTGCTATACCGTATGCGCTGTGTCCGGTCCCTACCATCAACTTGTTTCAAGTCCAGGTGACCAAGATTCTGTATGTCAGGTTAAGGTATTAAGGATAGGAACTGCAGTGAAGCAGCTTGAAGCAGCAGGAGCTGAGATGAAAGACAGACAGAGAGCTCAGAAGGAAGCAATTGAAGAAGCCTCCAAAAGCAGAGGGAACCAGGACAGAGAGTCAATCAAGGTAACAACTGATAGATGCTGAAAGGGCCAGGATGTCTCAGAGCTATAAACTTGAAGGCGCAGATTGGCTTTCATACCAAGTTTTTGTTATTTCTCTATACATGCTTGCTCATCTTAGGCTGACACCCAGGAATGGAACTGAGGAATACGATGTGGTTCTCCATTCCTTCATAGCTACCCTATGTGACCTTGAGTGAGGCATGCCATCTCCATCTTGCCCTTCATCAAAATGAGGATAGAATATCCCATTCCTACAGATCAGGGCTGCTGTGAGGGTATATTTAGTAACACTTTTGAGGTGCTGAAGTGCTTTAATGATTGGCACTGTGGAAATTCTATAGATAAACACCTATATATAACCTCCTGACACTAATACAGACATAAGAGTGAGATCAGACTGTCACTGCTATTTAATATATAGTATATGTGTCAGAAAAAATGAGAACAAAGCTATCAACCTCAGATTTGCGTGGAGAAAGTCATACAAACCATCTAAAGTCAGGAATGCCGTGTCTACTGTGTTTATCTACAGAAAAGAGGAAAAGAGGGGATAACATTAAAGAGGAAGTGTTAATTTTCTTTTCAAAGAACTCTACAGTCTTATATTGATTGAAAATGGTTATCTTTGGCTCGTGTGTTTTGTGGCATTACAGGGTATTGGTCTTTGTTTATATCATACAATACTTCTTCCTCCCTCCAACCTACCATAACAATTAGTGAGTCGTCTGTGGCTGCCTTGGAGTGCATCCTGTGCATCAGTGTGTCTCATTTAATAGTCATAATTTCTCATTTATAAGAGGAAAAGTGCTACCAGTGCTTTCAGTCTCACAAGGCTCAGACTCACTCAAGGATTCCAATTTATTATGCACCCAGCTCTGATATCCTCCTGCTCTCTATGTATTAGACTGCCTTGGTAGAAGGTATCATCCTTCAGATCACACATAAATACTCTCTTGCCAGCTGTTCACTTCTCAGAAGTTTCTCAAGGAGTAAATCATAATTTTACCTCTGTTTTACTAGTTTCTGATCTGGTTCTCCACGTTAGTGTGCTAGGAGCACACAGAAAATGGAGCTTTATTACTGCTATTACTCTACAAATGGCACTGACTAAAACAGCAGGGAATTTTAGGCCTATTAGTATTGGTTTATAGGGTGAACACACCAGCAATGGTTTTAAACTTAAAGGGATGGGCATAAGGCAGTTTTCTGGTCGTTTCTGTAACACCTTTAAACTCAAGGTGCAGCACAAACCCCTAAGAGAAGGAGATGCAGGTGCTTTCATTTATTCTGACATGCAGCAGTTGTTTAACAACACATAATCATGTTGTAAGTTCAGAAGAAAAAGGGTAAGGGTAACACCCTACTGATGGAAACTCAGTTTTATAGAGGAATTAAAAAAGGCAGAAAGCAGAGGTAGCCAGTGGACACAGCAGTTTGCACAGCAGGGTGCAAAGAAGGGGGCCTTCATCAAATTCGTACCAGTGTAAGTCTCAGGCACAGTGGCAGTGGGCTGCAGGGGAGTTTCCCCAGTAGATGTTGAAGCAGCCACCCTTGTCAGGGCAGAGGCTTTGATGTGGATGCAGTGCTGGGTGGCAGATGTAGCCCTTCAGGTCCTGGGCTGCACAAGTTCTGTGGGTGAAGACCTATCTGCAACCTCCTTGTTGCAGGGTGCACCAGCACTCGCAGGAGGCTCTCAGTCTGTCAGTTAAAATGTTGGTGGACATCAAAACTGCGAGGCCTCCTTTCTTGTCACTGGGCTTTCACTGGCTCTTAAGAGCATGCACTGAGTGTCATGCTGAAAGCCTCAGGGGTCCACAGTATTTCCACTGAACTAAAATGTCCTATACCCTGTAATTTTTTAGCCTGATCAAATTGAGTAACGAGTTACAGTCTGCTGTTGGTTGAAGTGAATTATAATCACAAGTTATGTGATCCCCGAACATTTTAATCATCCCTGCAGAACTTCTGCATGCTGACTGGGCATCTGAGATGCCTTTATAGACTGAACTCCTTGTCATAAATGTAGTTCTGGACAGTCATTGCAGATCAGGAGGGTGACTTGGGAAGACAGCACTACCATGTTTGTACTAAGGACAGAAGATGCCAATACATAAAGCTGTCAGTTTAGCACATTTTGAAAAGCTTTAACTTTCCATTTAAAACACAATTAAGAGAGGGAGAAAAGGCCAAGCAAGGTACTGTTGAAACCAGTTAAAAAAAAGCAGCACTTACTGTTTGGAAGATAAAATATGTAATCAGACTTTCAAGAATGAGCACTTAATTGCCTAAAGACTAATATAGAACTCATTGTTAATGTACCTAATCTGCATTTTTCCAACTAACTGTTGCATAACACACCTAAAATGGGAAAGCACAGTCCTCCATCAAAGTTCAACTTCCCAAGCCAGCACTACAGATGTCTTGCATTATTTGTAATGTGATTTTCTGGTCTCAAATGTCATTAGACATATATAGTGTGTGGAAGATGGAACATATTTTAGTAATACCTTTTAAAAAGTTATTAGGGAGCAGAGTTTCTCTCAGGAAGCAGTGACAGTGGCTCTAGGAATTAATTCACCTGCAGATCTCAGAGTGGGTTTGTTTTCTCTTTTTGCAGTGTGTGGTAATTCAGCTTCACTCAGAGGCTGCTTCTTTGGAGTGAGTCTCCGGAGTGTCTTGTGGGTCAGATTCTCCATATGGTTACCTTCCTGCACATTTCACACAGTCTCTCTGCACTGTGCTAGTTTCTCTGTGTTTTCATGCATTGTTACCAGCAGTTGAAGATTTGGCAAGAATGGATTTCTTCACCTTTTTTAGGTGATGGGTCTTTGAGAAGCAGTACCATGTGGTGGTCACAGAATGGAGAGGAAACTGCAGCTTTGTGTTCTGCCATGAGCAGCACTTCCTAGCAAAAAGATCTGTTGAAGCTGCCTTTCTGTCAGCAGGGCCAGGCAGTGACAGGGTCTGAGTAGAGCAATGCTGTGGTCGCATAATGGCCACACTTCAACTCACAAGGTGGTCTTGGCAGATGGATCCCTCACAGGGGGCTTTAAAACAGGTCTGAGGGTCACCGTCTTGGCACTTCAGACAAAAAAAGGATTTGTGGCTGGGAGGGAACCTTGGCAGGTAGACAGCCACAGGGTTCATTAACTCCTTTTGCTGCTGCCCGGGCAGGGCTGGAGCCTATCCCGAGCCTGTGGTTACCACAGGGAACATGTGCAGGAAGTGTTGCCTTCCCAGGAGAGGAGACGGTGCACCCTGATGTGGCCACAGCATTGCTCAGCATGCGGATTTCACAGAATACTCTTGAGTTGGAAAGGGCTCACAAGGATCATCAAGTCCAGCTCTTAAGTGAATGGACCATACTGGGGTCAAACCTACAACCTTGGTGTTATTAGCACCAGGCTCTTACCAAGTGAGCTAGTGTCAGCACAGTCATACAGGAAAACTATCTTATGGAAGCAGCTGGTCTCAGTGGGAGCAGAGTAAGATATCCAGGTAAAAATGCAACTTTGCTTGTAAATACTTAGCCCATAATAAAGGTATCTTATCAATAGAGCATTGATTATTAATGCTATTAGTATTAGAGGATTTGAAATTTTAGGCCTCCAGCAGCTTTCCCACCTCTGATGGGTTCCACTGCAAGCACATTTCACCCCTGCTCCTCTTGACTGTGCATCAGTCAAGAGTTTTAATTGGCACTGTTGGACAGAAGGTATCCCTGCCACCAATATGTCACGGTTTTTAAATCAGGGTTTTCAGAGGGACTGAAATGTAGAAAAGGGAATTTTTATCTTGTTTGTAATTTGGTAAAGGATCTGAAACTGCTTTTTAGAGTGGCACTTTCCCTAGCACATTTTAAACCAAAGTTCATACTCTGTATTTGTAAAACTGCAGTGTTTTCACATAGCATCGACATTTGCTCTAACAAACTGAAATTAAAGACACACATTTGTGATTTTCTCTGTACTCCTGCACTGTACTTTTAACCGGACTTTGTATACAAACTCTTTACTGATACAGTTCATTATCCTCTTTTCCTCCACCTTTTAGCTTCAGAGAAGAACAGAAGTGAGAATTTAGGAAAATAAGAACTTATTTTATTATACAACCACAGAAACTGAGAGGAGGGAAAGGCGAAGCTATTCTAGATTGAGGGTTGATTGCTAAAATTATTTTAACTGCTTTTTAATTGGCAAGCTGTTGAGTTGTTATCATCAATGAAGAACTCATCAGTAAGCAGTATCTAAAGTGGTAAACATTTCCATTGAGAAATGGAGCTCACGAGGTCTGTAACCATCATCCATATAATGAAGAATTAAAACTAAGTGACTGGTTCACAAGAACACATCACACAAGGATTACCAAGGGTGAGGTTTGGAGCTAATACTCTTTGTTGTCCTTTGGCTTTTTCCTTGAAGAAGTTATGGAGGCTGGGCAGGAGACATCTTCATGGCCTCCAACTGCCCTGCTTTGAGGCTCTGCAGAGTGAGGTACTGATCTCTGCCTAGGGACCATTTCCATACAGTTGTGAGACATACAGGTGAATCTCCAGGGATTGCTTTGCTGTCAGTCCCTGTTAATGGACTCTGAAGGTCCTCCCCAATTTATAGACCTCTCATCTAATAGTGGGCACCTTTATAGCAGACCACATATAAAACATCTTTGCTTTCCCTTGGTGCTGATTTCTACTGTTTAATGGGATGGGGGTGGAACAAGTTGTTAAAAGATGAAATTGAAAGCTCCCCTAACTGCTGTATTATCCACCTGACATTCTCCAAATGCTACTCATTAATTACTAATGCCTTGAAAATCAGAGCAGTTATCCAATTCAAATTATTTTGTATCTCTCAGCGAGAGCATTTCCATTATCTTATCGTTTCCCATTCAAACAATTCTTCTCTACAGTTGTTAAAGGTTCAGACTGTATTCTGTTTCATCTCATTTGAATCTGTTATCCATGCAAGGATATTTCTACTCCGTACCTGTCCTGTCTTCACATGGGTGAAAGTTAATGTGGGTTTACATTGTAATTATTACAGACTTAAAAATCTGTCCCTGTAGCTTCCTGCAGACATACATGTGTGCATCTGATGGCAGAATGTGGCCGGTATATTTGCCATAACCTTCTTTTTCAGTTGGTGATCAAGCACTTAGGGAAGGATTGAACCTGCTTCAGGACCTAGTCTGCCCTTGCAATCCTTATACCTGCAGGCCTTTCTGTGGACTGAGCAGGACAGTTCACAGTCACAGTCACTCCAAGCCCCAGAGCCAAGCTCTCAACCGAAGTAATTCCTTTAGACACTAGCAATAAGTTGGTCCCGTGGTGGCAAGGCAGGGTATGTTTCTGTAATAACCAACAGTGCTGGTCCTAGCTGAACTGTATATTCAGGAATGATGGGGCGTATTTCCTGGCACACTTGTTCTTCACTTATGTATATTTTCATGCCTGCCTGCACTCTGAAATGTAGACATCGAGTGTTTGGGTCAGGCTGAATGCAGTTTTTCATGCTACTGACATTAATTTGATGATCAGGCCTTTTCAGAAGGGGCAGTGTAGGAAATGTATATGGGAAAATGACAAAATAAGGAGTTTCACAGCTGAATAAAGATCAGTGGCTGAAAATGGTTTTTATTGTTTTGGCTTTCATATGTTTCATTTGGGAATCTAAAACTATTTTGCACAACAACTACCAAATTGAGATTCACAACACCTTCCTGAAGATAATTGGTCCTGTCTTGCAGATGGAGGAACAGAGGTACTGAGGCTATCCCTTGAAAATACATCCCCTGTTTTCAAGTCCCCAGATTGAGATGCATTTAAATCTAATTCTCAGAAGCATTAAACACCTCCATTTATATTCATTCATTTGGCATTATTTGTACTTAGTGTCTGGAAATCAGATGCATTGTATCCTAACTTGAATAGTCAAAATAACCTAAGTGACATGGCAAAGATCACAGAAAACTGCAAGGCCAGAGTGGGATTGGGACCCATGTTCCCTCGTGCCACATCCCTTTTTTACTCACTGAGTATCTGCCTTGGATTCCTGGACAAAAGGAATAGCACATTCTTCTTACTCCGTTTTCCTCTGCTCTCTTGAATAATTGGACATTTAAGAGATGATATTGTTTGGGTTATTGATCAACTTTATAGAGTCATTTTACCTTGTCTTTCTAACCATAAAGAATTGTCTTCAGACTTCTGTGATTAAGTTTCTTATTGTAGAATTGAAATGGAAGTACAGTGAGAACCATTTGTATCACCTGTTTTCCCCCAATGTTTTGGGTTTTTTTCCAGCACACAACAGTTTTGCCCTTTGTATTAATCGAGATGAGAACAACACATCATCAGTATCCCAGCAGGAGCTGTGGACTGGCTGCAGTGTGCACCTTCGCTGTTGGCTATATTTTATGGTAAGCATGCTGTGTTTTCACATTGTATTGGGGGTTTTGTACTGCTAAATTTGGGCACATATTTCATTATGGATATAATCACTAACAGATTCATGCTGCATGTCTCGTTTGGTCCAAGACCTGGGCTTTGTCTGGTTTCCCTAGATGCTTATATTTTTAGAAAGTATATGCCAAACCTCACACAACAGGAATTTGTTGAACAATCCCATGTAAGCAGTGGTCTTTCCAAGGGTACATTTTTCAACCTTTTTTCAGGCTAAATGTTTTTCTTGGACCTTAGTTTTATTGCTTAGGGTTTTTGTTCTATCACATAAAACTGAGAATAGGCAAATGATTTCCTACATCAACAGAAAAGATAGAACACTGTCTTTTTTCTTTACTAGTTCATAAATTCGTTCTATAAAATTGATTACAGAATAAGTCAGTAATCCAAACACTCTAAAATTCATTTTAAGAAAAGCAAGTGTTTGTGAAAAATTAAACTAAAACAGAATCTTTCTTACACAAGATTAAATTAAGTCTTTGGGCAGTTTCTAATCAAGCACCTGTCTTGCATGACAGAGTTAATATACTTTGGTTATCCTAATGTTTTATTTTTCACTAAACCTTTGTTTGATTTACATTGCTCCTTTGATATGATCCATCCTATATCCTTTCTGCAAATATTCATGACCCCCATTTACTTCTCATGTTCTTTTCTTCTCACCTCATAACAGCCCTCTCTCAGCTAAGAGGATACTTTCCAAATTTCCACCGACCAAGTGAGATAAAACTAACGTGAGAGGAACATGGGCTCAAGGCAGTACTATCATACTGCTTCAACTATGCAATTTGTCCCTTTGGTCCAGAAAGAGAGAGATCATTATTCACACACATTCATGCACACTGAGTGATCATAAAATGCTAGTAATGCAGCTGAAGTGGGATGTTGTGTGTCTCAGGACAACAGTCACATTCTGCCATTTGCTTTTACAAACGTACATACCCTTCTTAAAAAAGAATAATATTTGTAATTGGAAGATAAGGGCAGCCTCATGCAAAAAGGCACATTATTACTCCTTCAGGAAAAAGTTACTACATTTTTAACCCATATATAGTAATGTTTAACTGTGATATTTCTCAACCTTCTTCTGATGGTACCTGGAGATAGGTTGGCAGAGTTACTATACCTGTGATTTGATCTCCTATGGCAAATCCTGTTTTCTCAAAATCATCTAAATAGACACATGAAATAGTATTTAATAAGAATATAAAATTGAAGCAATCCAGTTCTACAAGTGAAATAAAACCAGAGGTGTCTTAAAATCTTTTAAGAATCTGTTACAGCATCAGTGTGATAGTCATGTAGCTTGATCCTGCTTACTACAGTGCATCTGCATCCTGCAGCTACAAGGTTAAAGGAAATTGTAGGTCTAGTAAAACAGGAGAAGAAGATTCTGCATTAAGAAATTAACTACTATGCAGATACCCAGTCACAGCCTATGATCATCTTCCTATGCTTTTGCTTTTTATTGGTTTTGCTTACACAAGTATCATTTTCAAAATGGGTAGGGCTACTTTCAAGTAATTCATCTTTTTCCAGGTTGTGATTTCTCTATAAATGGCCTGAGACAATTGCTTATTCATCCTAAAGGTTATCCTGCTAAATTCTTCTGTTACAACCTATTTTTCCTTTTCCTATTTTTCCTACTGTTAAAAAAGGAGGTATTTGGGGGAGAGAGGAGGCAGACACAAGCTGCACTGTGCCATCGTTTGTAAGTTCTGCATGAATTCAGCCTGCAGGTGCAGAAGACTCTTATCTTCTGTCTGCAAGCCAAATCTTGGCTTGATTCTATGAATATGATATATCACATTCACAGGTTGGAAAAATCTACCAGAAAGTATGAAAAGGGAGGGGTTTTTTATCCCTCTCACTCAGGGTGTGCCTGCCTTTCACAGCTGTGGTCCACTGTCTTTCTGCTGCCAAGTGACCAGATTGAAGTAGAGACCTTAATCACTCAGAGGGCTTGGAACTGCTTAATTCGGATTTGCTTCCCTTGTTGGCAGAATCCTCAAGGTTAGCACAGGGTATTAAAATGAGATTACACCTGCAAATGACATAGTTACATACAGCCTGGTGGAACTGCCTTCCTTTGTACCTATGGTTGTCCATGGGTCCCCTGAGGGGCTTAGTTCTCGGTTTATGTTGTTTTAACTAGAAGTTAGGGATCTGCCACTTGAGAATTTGTCTTTTTCCCTATGTCATTTTTCCCTGAGCCAAAGTGTTTTCACTGCACCTCTCAGCAAAAAGTAAAGACAGTTGCTAATCAGATATTCTCTATGTTTTGCTCTTGAATTTGAAGGCTGTTCCCATCTCAGCTGAAGCCTTCTTAGCATGCTACGCTTTATGTATCGTGTTGCTCTTTGTACTGTAAAAGAACATACAACAGGATATTGTTTTGAGTTGATTGTGTGAATGCATTTTTTTCAACTTCAAGTGGAGCAGAGCTTGTTATTTCATATGTGACTGAATCTTTCTCGTATGAAAAAGATGGTGGAATAGAAAGCTTTTTTTATATATATTTGGTAAGTGAGAAAACAGGTAAACAATTCTGAATAGAATCACTGAAACTGAAAGAATAGTATCTCCTGAGCATGATTCAGAGACTTGTTATCTGAGAAACATCCTTTCTTGAAGAGTAAAACCTTTTCCTGTTTTTCTTTCTTTTTTTTTGCAGTCAGAGAGTATTTGAGTAGGCACACTTAGCTCATGCACTCTCTGTGAGAGGGAGCTCTCCCATGCTCTTAAGGAGCTGTGCCCAGGCCGTGCATTCACAGACATGCATTGCCTGCTGCAGACCATACATGGGCTTTCAGGATCAAGGCCATGGGACAAGATGGGAAAGGCCTATTGGCTTTATTTAGCATGGCTTGAAAAGGTCACAGCTTGTATTGAATTGTTAAATCTAGACAGTGCTAAGAAAACGGAAGCGCTTGCCAATACTACCAGAAAATACTGCCAATGGGTGTATGGAGTGGTTGTCAAGGAACAGAAACGAGCCAGAAATGTATTGCTCGTTGAAACAAGAATGACCTCATGGTAACTAATATCAGAGCCTAATATGTCCCTAAAATAAACTGAGACAAATACGTTTATTTAAAATGGTTTTCTTTATCCCTCTGCTTTTGAGCACTTTAGGATGTCAAAAAAACAGATCCTAAGATCTGCAGACTCCGCTGCTCTAGTTATGCTGAGCTACATGTTTGGGAGCAAAAGACTTGATCTGCTCTCTCTTGTTGCTAACACAAATCCCCTAGGATCTGCCTCCACATGTGCCAAGCTTGAACTTGATTCATTCTTTCATTCTTTGATAAATCTATTTAAAGATCTTTTAAACTTTCATTTGAAAATAAAGTTTCTCTTGAAGTGACTTCAGGAGAGTTCTGTAGATTTGCTGAGGGAGAAGATTCAGATGAGGTAATTTGCTGAATTCTTGAACGAATTTAAGAAAGGAACTTACACTGAGGATTTGGAATGAATTTGAGATTTATTGTCAGCCTCGCTGTAGGATTTCCACTAACGATTCTCCATAGAAGGAGAGGAAGATCAGAAAGAGCAGATGTTGGCGCAGACTGCTAGGACAAACCTTGACATTCAGAAGAGAGGGGTGGAGAGTTAGAGTGTGAAACTGGTGAGAATTGACAGTCATATTGATAAAAGAAGAGCAGGATTGAGAAACCAGAGGGTTTTTGAGGTTGCTGGTGCCGATGGTGCAGGAGAGACGCAACATGGCTTTGCTAGGGTGTGCTGAGGGTCTGCATGTAGGGAGAGGGTCATGCATGCTTTTGGAAGTGAGCACTGAGAACAGAAGTTCAATAGAGGTTAGAAAATCAATGATTAGAGAAAAAAAACCCAAAACCAATAAAAAGTCCTGGGGCCAAGTAAAAGCAATGAACTAGAATTATGGGTTAAATGAGAAATGGGTAAGGAAATGTGCAGCTCACAGGTCAGCGGCTTCAAAGTTGAGATCATGCAAGTAAGTGGGGAATGCTGGGAGAGGGAGAGAGAGACAGACTTTGAAATCAGAGTGGAAGGCTCATGTAGAGGTGGGTGATAGATGAGACAATGCAGAGGAGGAGAAAAGAGTTGGAGCCAGAGCTGCCCAGAACAGGAAAGAGTAGGAAGAAACAGAAGCAGCAGAAATAGGCCAGGAGAAGATCGGTGTCCTCTGTAGCTGACCCAGAAGGAGCGTGGGAGTACGGAAGTGAGAAAAGGCTGTATGGGCCTGTTAGGTCTGATATAGCCATTATGGACAGTTACTTTCTGGCTCCGCTCCACCTCCACATCCTCAAATGTTTCAGTCAAAGCAACAGTACAATCACAGATGACATGCATGGGTAATATGTTCTCATTTGTGCAGCTCCTTAAAATACACCTCAAGAAGGCATAGCAACCATTACTATATTTAAAATGAAAAATTATTTATCAAAACAGATGACTTCCAGAGATGACAACACTTTGCAGTGAAATCTGCTAGGTTTCTGTCATTCTAGCTACTGCACATAAACACAAATTTCTGCTAAGCTTTGTTCTTCCCAGAGGATGCCAGCATCATGCCATGCCGAGTATGTTTCTCATGTGACATTATTTGCTACTGCAGCTTTCCAGGGCTTTTCTTCTTCTGACTGCATAAGCCACTCCAAAGCAGTAGCACAGCTATATGACCCATGTATTGTTCAGCACCACTCAGATCAATGGAGAAGAATTGGGCGTTAAGAAAATGGAAGAAGAGGGGATGATGGTTGTTATTTCCTAAATGATGACTATATATTGCACTTATTTTTTAGTCTTTAAAATTTCTAAACTATGTACATTCCTGGTGTAGGTGATTGAGGCCTGGCTGGCTGTTGTTATAAGAAGCCCAGCATCTTAATGTGGCTGAGATCTAAAGATTCTGATGAGATACAGAACAAGCTGGCCTGTGTTTTTGTGGGGGTTTATGAAAATGTGCCTCATATCAATCAGCATTAGAAACCAAAAACAGAACAAATTTGGTGTGGGTCATTATGCTCCTGTCCCCAAAAGCACAGGATTGGTCCTATTCTGAAACCACAAATGACTTGTTTGTTCAAATTTTGAGTGACTCAGCTGCTGTAAGCCCATCAACTCCTTTGGAAGACATTCCACAGTTTAATAGCTCTGGGTAAAGTTCTCACTTTTCGTGGAGAGGGAAAAGAATTATGCTAGAAGAGATCATGAAATAAAGGCATAGAAAACGCCCATATTCTGTTGTTTGCCAAGGAGTAGCCACAATGGGAACTGGTCTAGTATTTGTCTGGGTCCAAAGATTCAGCCTTCCTTTGTGCCAGTCACTGGAAATATGAAGAGCACTGAAGATCTGGAAAAGGATTTGATGCTGAAAGAAGTAACTAGAAAGGAACTGCCTTAGTAAATCAGAGTAGTCATGTATCCAGGCTCCAGCTATAGCTAATGTCAGATGCTTCAGGAGATTTTAGCAGGCCATTATGAAACAACCAGCCTGCAAGGGAAGTTTTCTTCCAAAACTTATGTCAAAAAGTAGATGCTTGGATCCTTTAGTCTTGATGGTTTATATACTTCATGCTCTTTGAACTCTAGGCTTAACTGTACGTGTTCTTATTGCTTGTACAGTCTCCAGACTTCTGAGACTTGCTAGAGTTGCATGGTGTGGCCTAGAGAAGAGGAGTGGACTAAGTAGACTTCCAGACTTGTATACTTCAAAACTGTTTTGAATGTCTTTATTTCAGTGATGTATCACTCAGAGGTTAGAGCATTCCAGAGGTATTATTCTAGAGCACTCCAGGTATCATTCAGAGAGATATTTCCATTATCAGATTTGAATTTCTTATCTCTGAGTTCTGTTGAAAGGATTTTTCTGTTACGAGGAAGAGAATTGGCAGCTCTTCGGTCATTTTATGTCATGCATTATTATTGTGTCCTCTCATCAGTTGCTCTTGAAAAGTTACACAGCCCCTTAGCTGATAGTCCTCGTTTGAAGAACACATAGTACTGATTATTGATGGCTGCAGACTATGATGAAGGACTCAACTTGGGCATGAAATGGTTGGAGACTCTCTCACAGTCCAGACCACAAAGTGCTGCCAAGCTGTGATGCCTGAGAGCAGCCATCATGAAGGGGCAGCCATATTCTGCAACGTGTCCTATTGCAAAATCTGTGGGATGTCATGGTTATCTGCTATTATATCCACGCGTTGAGCTTGATTTTACTAGGACTAAGGTTTTACATTTGCTGTTGTAACAGCTGCATTACTTAAAGTGACAAGTAGAGTACACATAAACCGCAAGGTTCCAATAATTTTTTGTATTTAGTTTTCTTCATTAACGGAAGACCTACAGCCAAAGAATAAATGTATATCTATCTTCTCTGCATAGTTTTCATTTTCTCCTGATTACTTTGATAGGAGAGATATACAACATCTTACTGTATAGTAAGTGAAAACCAGCTACAAAGTCACATTTTCTGACAGATTTGTTAAAAAGAAGCAATATTGTGCATTTTCAAATAGCTTTTTCTGATTTCTACACCAACTGGTTGGACATTTCTGAAAACCACCACTTTTTTTTAACAGGCAATTTAATTTGAATATAATGTGTGAATATTTCCATTCCTTCTCTTTTTACTGTTTCTAACAAATGTCTGAATGAGCTTAATGACCTGTAACATGTTCATCTTTGGAAACACATGGTTATGTCTACATGAGCTGCTACAGTACCAAATCACAGGGAGGTTCAAGTTAATTTTATCTTCTCAAAAGTAGCCATTCCAGTTTTAGCTTAAACTTTTGCTCCTCAGTTTCTTTTAATCTAAACAGTCTATTTTTTATACATGTTCAATAACAAGGTCTTCACTTGGATCTAGATTTGCACTCCTAAGTAAATCTTAATTCATGCTTCCCTGTGCTTAACTAATAATGAGGTTGGACAGGAATAATGACTACTAGAATTGCAGCACTGAAGGTGTTCATTAACATTAGTAATCAGCAGTCTCGTGTGGAAGCTTTATGCAAATGGTTGATCAGCCTTTTATTATGCAGCCTTGAGATGGCTTGTATTCTACCAGGAATTAAGAAAGGCCATCAGGTGAGATTTCCACGGCAGCAGTCATCCCTTTGCTGCTCCCATTTGTAGCATAGACAATGCAGGAGTAGTCACTGTTCAGTGGAGAGAAGGTAATATTGCTCTATCCCAATGTAGAGAGCGGCATGGTGCAGTTCATTTTAGGAAAGATCAGGTGGCTGATGAGGTGGTTTCGTGACTGTTGTCTCTGGAGTGATGTTCGGTACCCCTTGTGCTGAAAGCAAGAGTTCCTGCAGTGTGACTGCACCAGGGACAGGCATACAATAGCAACACTGTACTCACAAGCACTGTCACCATGCAGGGAAGGGGCTCCTGTGCTGGGCAGCAGGGTGCAGAGTGCATGAACTGTAATCAAAAATTCTGAACTAACCAGAGATTGCTGACATTCAGGAGCTCATCAGTAACTCATTGGTTGGATTTAAAAATGCTTCATCTTTTGAGCATAAATGCATTCTAGTAACAGCAACTTCTACTTGTTTTGTGAAGTTGGCTACATAGATGCAATTTAGAAGGTCCCTTGAAAAACCTCTCTGTGAAGGTGCTTTATAATGCTGGGCAGTTTCATCACACCAGAGAAAATAAGTGAAAAACAAGACTGGCTCTTTTTCAGTCTTTGTCCTTGGAGCTTTTTTTTCACAGGATGATCATAAAACAAAAGCAAATGAAACTGGAAACTGTTAGGTGATAATAGACATTCCCTGCTAAGCCAGCCTCATAGTAGGGAACATCCCGTTGCCCTCTACCCTACTGTCTTATCTTTTTCTTTGATCAAAGGAACATGGTGTCCCCTGTTACCATGAGGTACATAGGAACCCTTTATTTTTTCATAGATAACCTTAATCTTGTTGGGTTAATTCTGTCACAGAAAAATATTGGGGAAAATAACTGTAAAGTACAGAGATAATTTTCCATATCTGAACTGATTTGGAGAAAGGGATTTTAATCTGCATTTAGATTGTGCAAACTATTTTATTGACACATGTAATTTCTTATGTGAAGTGTCCAGCTGTTAAGAATTTGGCTGTAATAAAAGCTTTTCCAAGGAAGAGGGAAGCTATGACAAACATGTACACTGCAAGGGTGATGGAGAATCCTTAAACAGGGATTCTGTACTCTGTGTGTGACAGAATTTTATTTTAGTTTTGTGTGGACTTCTGTGTCTCTGCCCTTTAGGAGCCTATGACTGCTGATCTAGCAATCAAAAATCTCTCTTAAATAGAAATACCAGCAAGTGAAGCAAATCATATGGACATGGAAATCCCCTTCTGTAATGGGAATTGCAGCTGCTCCAGCTGTGCTTCACTATGAGCTTCTCTCTCAAATTTCCAGGTCAGAAAGGAAGAGATTTACATTCTTGAAGAGAGTCCAGTAGAGCCCCAGCCCGTCTCCACTGAGCACTTTACCCAGTTAGCTTCTGTGATGTTTGCTCAGTTGTTTGCCAGTATTTGCTTTTCTTAACTTCCACCTACTGGAATATATGGACTCACTCTGCTCCCTCTGACTTCATCACTCACCATGACAGATCTCAACACAAAAGCTATCACGTCAGAGGGTGCAGATGTCCACTGCGGTCACAAACAGCAAAACCACATACCTGTAGTGCTTCTTCAGGCTGCACTGCAGTAAAGCTGACAGTGTCTATTGGGTTAGTGTACCAACAGTCTTCCCTGTAGCTGAATGCTAAAAATCTCTGTGTCACTGGCAAACCACCATCAATACTTTTTCTTTACTGTGGAGTAATTGATTCTGAAGCTGGGCACCACTTTTGAGGTGGGTTTTGCCTTTTTTTTTTTTTTTAATGTTTATGTTTTTTACAGAAAAATTATGAGATTCCAAATGGTACCGGGAAAGAGGAGCAATCTTAAAGACATTTGCTGAAGAAATTCTTCTCTCAAAGAGAAGTTGAACTATATATTTCTGGCAAACCCAAAAACTGATGCATTTGCCATGCGTAGTGAGGAGAAGCATCAGAAACATATAATTGTGTGGAAATGAAAATAGGCTACTGCGGAAAGCAGAGAGTGTTAATCTGTGTAGGAGAGCTTGTAGAACCTTAATGTTCTTAGGATAAAGAACCTGCTTGGAGCAGAGGCTGCTGCAGTTTCCAGCTTTGGCTCAAAACAGGGGTTTCCTCAGAAATATAAATGCAGCAAGGAAATACCTGCCTACATCAGAAGTAAAAACTGGCCAACTGCTCATAATAAATTTAAAGCAAAGCAGTAAGAATGCAGGAAATCAGTCATAGTTTCATCATTTGTGATGTCTGTTCTGGGTAGATGTCATCCAGATGCTCCAGTTCAGTTGCAACTTACAGGCCTTTCAAATAATTGCTATTTGGGTTACAGTAGCTAAACTTATAGACCAAGCTACTTTTGAAAAACAGGGCTATAAGAGTCTGTGCTTGTTATTTTTGTTTTGTTTCAGGGTGTGCTGGATTCACCATGTTACAGGAGTGTGGGTGTACCCGCTTCTTGAGCACCTCAGCCCAGGTGTCAAAATAATCTTCTTTGCAGCTGTAACCGTAATTATTAACATCTTCTACTTGGTGGGAGAGGTCCTGAACAACTACATCTGGGATACACAAAAATGTGAGTATTGTTTTAGGAATATTACCTCATGAAGTACATCGCCAGGACTTCAGGATGTTTCTCTGAAAGTCTAGAAGGTTTTAAGCTGGCTAAAACAAAGGAGAATGACAGAAGTTCCACTGAAACACCTTGGTTGCTTGCCCTTAAAAGCAGCAAGAGGAACACAATGGCTGCTGGAAAGCCTGATGAGCTATGAATATGTATTATTTTTTATAACTTATAATACTAATTTAAGAGCTCTTGGCAATTATCTGGGAGGTTTACAACCCACTTACTAGCTGATGAACCCATTAAATGCAACTAGAATAAAGTATCATTCTGTGTGAATACCATTAATGGCAAGCTCAGACTTAGAAATAAAAATATACTTTCTTGGTATTTTCAGGTAGAAGGTGTTTTTAAATTTACTCAGGGAAAATGAACATGTTCTTGTCAGTAAAATAATGGGAATGAACGATCACCTTAGTACAGGGTAAACTTAACTGTGCAGACTCTCCATCATCCTGCCTAGGCCACCCATTGCTGAGGAAAGGAAAAGGGAAAATAAGACAAACACAAGATTAAAAGTAGGTTCCTTTAATCTGTGAAAGATGTTTCTCATTTATCAAATTGCCTGAAATAAGCAAACAACATTCATAATCGCTGCTCTGACAAATCACAACAAGAGTGAAATAAATTCACATGGTAGTTGACTGCACATACAAATCTCATTTAGCAACTCCTTCAGTATGAGGTAGAATCTAATGGCAGAAGCTCACAGCAGTTTTACTTGCCATTTGTTCATATTAGCACCAGGTGTAAAGTGTCTTTTTCTATTTGCTTTAGAACCAACTATCCTAATCATCACGGTCTTCAAGATTGGTATTCAGTCCACAGTTTGATGTCACATTCACATTTATCTAACTTCTGTAAGTTAATTTGGGAAAGATGTTTCTTAAAAAGGCAGCTGCAAGGAATAACTTCACTTGACCTAAGTCCTATATGAAGAATAATAGTGTGGTAAAGAATCACATGATTTTAGCAAGTCCACGAATAAGTAGATGTCGGAAAATCTCCTGCAGTATTCCAAAGTATGCAGAATCCCTCGTTCTTGTGGCCCACCACGCTAGAGGAGCTAACATCAGTTGGGTCATTATTCCGGCCTCTTTCAAGGTTCACCATGGCCTTACTGTCCTCTACCTCCTTCCTTCTTTGGGATAAGGAATATTGATCCAGAGTCCTTTGAGGCTCAAACACTTGCAAAATGGAAATGCCATGAGTCACCTGCTGTTTTGCTGTGCTTGAAACACTTTGCACGAACCTAACCTGCAGTGTGTGGCAGGCACACCACCAACAGCAGATGTAAAATGATGCCAGTCTGTCACCGTGTGAGACTTAGGAAAATATTATTTGAAAACTGTACATTTAAAAGAGACTTTTGAGCAGTAAGCCTGCAAATCAAAACAGTCTGCTATGAGAAGATTTCTTCTGGGGTGAGAAGGGGTTGTTTTGGGTTTGGAGTTTTTTTATTTTCCTCTGGAGATGCATTAAATAAAACCTCACTACTGACAAAATGATTTGCAGTTAGTTTTTCCAAGTTAAACCACAAACATGGTAGGGAAGGAAAAATTTGCCCTTTGTACAAGCCAGTGTCTGTCCACAGTTTTGAGGGTATCTGCATTCCTGCCAAAGTATTCGATGCATCTGCAGTAGAGTTCTTCAGAAGAAAGGAAAGAGGCGTTTTCAAAAAAAGCAAATAAAACAGCTTTTAAATCTGTTGGGAAAGTTCCTTCTAGCAGAAAGCAGAAGGCTCAGGATTGGCTCTGGAGCAGCCTTGTAAACCCACTGTAATCTTTTGGTCCCTGCCTCTTGTTTTGGTTGTTAAACCTTCAGCTGTGGCTCTCCCATTACATTAGTTTGCCAGCAACACCCAGGGCCATTATATTTGGGCTGCTGGCAACACACAGACCCATTTGTTTCCGTGTTGTTTCTTTCAGCAAGGCAGCTCTGCTGTTGTGCTTTCTAACTGCAGATGGGTCTTATTGTTTCCTGTATTGGAATTAATCATCTATGTTTTTAAAGTGATTTTTGTTGTACTTACCAACCTGTGCGTATATGACATTAGCAGGTGATCTTAGCTTGTGACTGGATTTTCCTCTCAACATTCTCAAACATTACTTCTCTTTTGCTTTCAATCCTCAGAAGTCTTTTTTTTCCAGCATGCAGCAGGCCTGAAAACCTCCAAAAGAAATATTTGTATTTGAGATGTCTGGCAGAGAGGGGTTAGTCAGAAGAACAATACTTTTGTCAGATACCGATAGTAATTCATTGTCCAGGAACAGGCATATGAAATAGCTGAATGCTTTCATTGCCAGAAAAAACACAATCTTCTGCCCAGCCCAGACTTTGCACAGCATAGCGAAGAGGCAAGTCCTGCAGCTAGGCTAAGTTCTTTAAGGAGCCCTACACTCAGCTCAGCTCTCCTGATATTACTGGAAGTCATGGGCATTACAAGAAGAGAGGCACCCTCTCAGCAGTAACTCTCAAAAAAAAGGAGATGTAGTTGCAAATATTTAAAAAATCAATGTTGAAATGGGAGGGGGCTTAAAATCACTGAATTCTGAAACATGACTATTAAAACTTTCCTTCAAATAAAGTTGGCTGCTTAGCTTCAGCTATAGTAGCATCTACTTTAATTTGCTTGTAGGTGAGCAGAGGAGGTGAGGGAACTAACTGTTCCCAGACCCCTGCAGCTGTGAAAAGCTGAGCCTGTGGCAGGGGGTTAGGTTGATTGATATGAGAATGGGAGGGAGGGAGGAAGGAAGGGAGGATTGTGCAGTTCATTACTGGACAACCACTGCCATCAGGTGTGCAGATGCTCCTTTTTTCACAGCAGGTGAAGTAGCACATGCAGGAGCATATGGGCAAGTACAGGAGAAACAACATCAATAAAGGGAAAAGAAAGACTAATGCATTAAAAGAACCTCTCTAAGTAAACCCTTCATTTTTATTCATTGAGAGATTTTTAAAAGCTGTTCTCCATATGTTTTCAGGTATTGAAGAAGGAAAAGAAAAGCCGAAATTGGAGTGAACAACAAGAGGCAACATAGAGGATTGTTTATGGCTCCATGGAAGATTTCTCATCCCCAACAGAGGTCAGCATGGAGAGGAATCTTTGTAAAGGAGGAAGTTTAATAGGCCCTCTGCTCAGTGCAAGGATATTTTTGGATTTTATATGGAGGAAAAATGATTTTAGCTAAAAATAATAATATCGTTTCAACCTTCATTCCTATTTCTCCATGCTTGCATGTGACATACACATATAAGATGTATATTTATCTCCATGGCATTCTCAGTGTGCATTTCTTCAATCAAATAAGTCATTAAATTATTAAGTCATTGGATCTCTTTACCTCTGCCAAGAAGAACAATGAGTCCATTCTCTGTATTGTTTGAGAAAAGCTTAACCAGATAGGTCTGATGCAGGGAAACAAAAAAATTCTATATATTTCAAAGTACAGCATAGAAGATAATTGCATGAATGTATCTAAAGAACAGTTCGGTTTGACTAAAATATTAATGTAACACTCTGTAACAGCTGCCTTAAATTTGTGATGTCAATAATTTTATCAGTCCAGTAAAATCTTATTTGCAGTGTTAGAATATCTTCTTAAATAGGCCTAAATAAAGAACAAATTATCCTTGGATTTCTGTTTCTTCAGGCTGATTCTTGAAATTCCAAATGGATTGGTGGCATTTGAATGATATATTTTCAGGTTTTCCAGTGTCAACTGTAAATTTTATTGTTTCTACATAAGGATTTTTCTTATTATCATAGTACAGCACCTGATTCTGCATTTTCAGATTGTGAGTTCTCAATAGAGGGGCTGAGCTGTTAAGTGTTGTACCAGAGGGAGCATTTAAGCCTTACTGCAGGAAGGCACGTAAGCAAATGTTTAAAGTTAAACATATGCCTGTTTGTATTAGGAATTCAGTTGCAAAATACTAGTGATTGTTTAAATTTTATATGATTCTGCTTAATTATTAGACAATCAAGAAGGAACTCTAGAAGGCACAGAAAATTGAAATAGAACTAAAATAAAGTGAATAGAATAATTTTCAGCAAGATTTTATAAAAAAAGTAGCTTTAAGATCCAAATATCAGTATTCATATCACATGTTTGTTCATTAGTGTATTTAGAAATATTTATTTTAACACATTTAGAGCACTTCAAATATGGACAGTGTTAATGATATTTTTAGTAACAGGATTTCTGCAGAGTTTTAATCTGATTCAGTGATGTTTCTGCTCTGCAATAGCTCTGGGGAAGACTAATCTCATGCAACTCATTACATTCCTCCAGAGTATTTTTTAAATGTACTTGTTATTTATTTACAAACTATCATAGGAAACAGCATAAGTTCAACAATGTACTTTTTGGTTTTTTTCCTTCAAAAATATTACTTCTGTGATGATTTTGTCTTCGTCTGTCTGTCTGCTCTCTCGATAATTTTAACTTGTTGATCAGAGTTGCAAAGATTTCAAAGCTAAGCAAGTTACTAGAAAGTTTATGGAAATAAGGGACCAGATGAAAAACGAGTTCCTCTGATGGTCCTAGAGAGGGAGGGGATGGAACACATAAAACCAGCAAAATTTGTGAGCAAATTTGCTGTAGCCATGTGGTCTTGCATTAGGGATATTCTGTTCTGCTATTGCTGAGCTGTGCATTACAAATGCACAGTAATACTGCAGCGTGATTGCTTGGTCCACAGATAGTTGGTTGGAGGTAGTAAGATGTCTGTTATTTGCAACAGGCTTTTAAAACTCAAGAAGGAAAGAAGGCATGGATTCAGTCATGTTTAGTGGGCTAGGAACTGTTTAAAGTCACTGCCTCTGAAAGCTGTGGTAGCACATGAAAGTAGTGGTGGACAATGAATGTGCTAGGGGATCTGGCTGTACTTTCCAGCAGCAGTAACTGCAACTTAGGGTGGGAAGCCCAAGGCACAAACCCTGTTGACTTTTTTGTCGTATGAAGAATTTGCATAACCTATGTTCTGCTGTTCATCTGGGACATTTTTATTTTTTAATTTTATTTCAGGGGAATTGTTTCCTTCACAACGTTCAAGAATTCATTCTAGTGGAAAGAATGTGTTAAATAAAAATCAGAAGTGCCAAAATGCCACACAGCTGTACACATTCTGCTAGAGCACACTCTGATCATGTCTGCTGTATATATATATTGCACCACTGAATACTGAATGTCTGAGCCCTCGAAAACTAGCATTTATGGAAAGATTCCTCTTTCTCAGCAAGTTTTACACCTTCTCAAGATAAATTTTTCTTCTAATACCATGTCATTTTATGCAATATTGGAAACATCGTAAGAATATAAAGAGAACAGAAGTATCAGAGATCAGAATTGCATAGATGAATCCGTAGGTAGGTGTCCAAGTGAAAGAATGCTCTCTTTCAGAGGTACAGCATAGGGACACTTAAAGTTGTTATCCTTTGTATCTTGTGAATTTGTGAATACTCAGCACCTCAAAAAATAGAGTACCAAGATCACTTGAGCCTCTGATGTTCACCAAAGGCAATATATGCAACACAAAATGTGATGGGTTTCATTTGGTTTAAGGAAATGTATAGTATTCCAGGAAGGTTCAAATTCAGTTTGTTTTCTAAAATCTCAAAAAGTTCTCCACCTCCTGTGAGCTTTAAGCTTAAAGTCAAAAACATTTTAAAGCATTAAATCCAGCCTCTGATGTATGAACCATGATATAAATAACTTGAGGGCCTGTGTACCCAGAGAGCACTCTTCTAGACTGTGTTCATTCCCTTTAGGATTACACAATCCATCATTCTTAAGAAAGATGATGGATGAATGATGACTAAAGTAAAAGTCACTTGTAAAGTTGCCAAATTTCAACCATCTTGGCTGAAACTGTCCCTGAAAGGTATTTCTCTTGGGGGAACTATTTTTTTGTGGAAAACTTTTTGTCAGAACAAGTCATTTATTTCCAAGTGCAAGTCTATGAAAAAAAAAAAGTCTGTAAGACTTTTCTCTACTTTTGCTGTGGAACTGAGTCTTTGGATGAAGGACAGCATTTATGTTAGTAGCATTTCTGAACTTATGGAGAATATCTGTTTGTCCAAATTTTAGGGAAAAAAAAATAAGCCTGCATTTCCCTGTATTGCACAGGTAATTCTCCAGAGTGTTTATCACCTTTGGGAGTGATCTGACTTGTTGCTGAATATGATTTTCCCTACCATCCTTGATCTATTGACTCTGTCCATGCCTGACTACCCAACACACACACCAAAATGGGGACCCCAACTTCGCTTCCCATGTGCTGATAATACCTCCCCAAAGCTGATGCAAATAAAGCTACCTAGACCAAATACGAGGGAAGCAAAGTTTGATGAAAACCTGACCAATGAGAGGGATAAACTAAGTGAAAAAACTCTAGCTTTTCCCTTGAGGACTGCAACAAAATTAAATTAGTAATGTTTGTTATGTTGTATCTGTAATGATAAACCATGTAGAAAACTGTGCAGAGGAATCATTAGTTTTGTTGTCAGGGAAGAGCATAGTGTGCAGTAAATAAGGCAGGCTGCCACACCTTGAACCACAAGGAAAAGACAAAATACAGTTTCATCATTCAGTGAGCACCATCCGTCATGAATGAGGCACAGGAAGAAATACTGTGTGATCATCTAATTGAAGGCAGTGTCATAGTTCATACTCAAAAGGGGCCAAATTAAGGTTGAACAGGCGGCCCAAATGCTGACATTACCTCACTCCTCAGTGCCCAACTTTACAGTCTTAATAATATTCTCTTGACTTAGCAATAGAATGCAAAAAAGGTGGTGGTGGGGGGGGGTGTTTAAAGGCTGTTAGAAAGTCTGGCCACCCAGTTGTCATGAATTTCAGTATGACTGTATCTCCTATTTGACTTTAGAAAGCTCATCCATACTTTCTGCCTGCATGTAGCTGCCCCAAAACATATATGCATGGTTCCCATATCTTTCTGTTACAAAGAGGTTGCCATAATTTGCAAACTTTTGCCATAATTTCAAAATTAAATTATTTTAGTCTGTGATTTAATTTGTGTGGGATAAAACCGTAGTTTGCTGTCTTTCTGTAGCAAGTATTGCCTTATTTTAAAGGAAAATGACAAAAAATTTTCCGTAATTTTAAGTTGATTCTTTGCCTTCTGCCCACAGGAATAATATTAGCTAAATTACCACCAGGGCACATCAAAGACACTTGGATACTGTGAGCAGACTGACCAATGGCAAACCATTCTGCAGGCTCCCAGGTGGCAGTTTGTGGTGACAGTGTATAAGGCAGGCACTTCTTGGTTCATTTTTCTTACTGGATTTATTTCAAATCTTAACACCAATTTGTTCTTTGCCTTTTATTTTCTATAAAGATGGGTCATTCTGCTCCAATATACACTTCAGTAGCCTTTGAAGACTCAGATATCGTTAGACTGAACACTGAAAAGATTTATAATCTGAAACTTGAGTGGATGTATAGTCCTGAAGAGACCATCATCCCAAGGTTAACATCACTGAGGTGTGTTTGATGTTCCAGTCCAGGAAGTAAAGGAGCAAGCAATAGGAGGTATGTAGGTGAGGTGGCCTCTGAATGCAGCCTTGGAGAAGTTGTGCTATTAATCCTATCTTTTAATGCTCCTGTGTCATGTGAATAGGGTCAAACATTGGTGACGGGTATTTTCCATCTGCAGCAGCAAAAGAAACCTCCTAATCAAAGCATAGTTCACATTGGTAGATGAGGTCATCTCCACTAGGGTATCCCAGCTGCTCTGCTCCTGTGGTTCAAAGCTTCATGGGCCACTGTAACCAGCTGCTTAAACTGGGGTCACAGGTGTGCCAGAGAAGGAAAGAGACCTGGAAGTTTTATCATATATATGGGCCCTTCTGTTCAGCCCCACATGTTCGTTGTAATAGTGCCTTTGCCTTCAGTATGTCCGACTGCAGTATTAAACCTGGGGTCTGACTATTGCCAAAGTCACAGGAAAAAAAAGCAGCTGAAAGTTTGACTGATCAGCTCTCTATGGTGGTGATTATCTCTCCTCTTTTTAAAGCAAGAACAGAGGGAAAATGAAACCTGGAAAATAAAAAAATCTAGCTGTTGACATCTGTTGAGAAAAGTCCTTGGGCACGTGCTGAGCTCAGAGCACATGCACAGGGTACTTTTGATTGCAGGAGCTTTATTGAATGAGGGGGCAAGTGGACTGGCAGGCGAGGCACTTTCTGTGGTGCTTCTAATGATGTAATGAAAGGGGTTTGGGCTTAGAGTGAAAATAGGTCTTTTCAGCATAGTGACTTCCTCTTACTTGTATTATTTAAGTAACTAAGAAGAACAGAACTGTCCATTTTGCAAACCACAAACATCAAATATATTTTTCTCCAAAATGAGCAATTTTATTTTTATCAAAAATGCACTCTGTTTTGTTCAAGTAATAGATGAAAATCAATGGATTTTAATGTAACCCAGAAGAGCAAGTTGTAGTCTTATTCCCTTAAGTGCCCCTTTGTTGTTCAGACCACAGCTGTAAAGGGATTTGAAACTCAACACAATAAATGCCAGTACGGAAATTTGAGAGGTAGGCCACAGACTTTGTGGCCCACTGGAGAAGGTATCTGTTGTTCCT
>NW_020955217.1:363010-430794 GCF_003031625.1 Empidonax traillii
CAATAGGGACAGTTTGAAGCTGCAATACTCTGCAGTACTGCATTTCTAAACGTTTAATTTTGCAGACAGAGCAGTGCCTGGGTAGCTGTCTACATATGATCATCTTTGGTATTTGCTATGGAAAATAAAATAAGTTGTTCTTATTTAATAATGATTCTGAATTTGGGTCCTGAGTTTACACCTGGTGGATGTAATGAGGTAAAAGAGGGGGAGGTCACCCCTCTTCTGTGACTGGTATTAAGCTGCAAAACCATTCTGTCTAGAGGTGGCTTAACAGAAGTGCTATTAGTCATGGATTAGAAAGAGGCAGTTAAGCACACTATACTTAGAGAGGCAGCACAAATTATGATAATGGAGGACCTCAACTACCTGTTTGTTGTCTGGCCAAGAGTTACCATGGGACAAGATAAAAAGAAGGAATTCCTTGAATAGTCATTTCTTGGAATTGGCAGCAATGGAGTACACCAAGGCAGCAAGGGCACTCAAACATAGGTGAAGCTCAGGAGCTCAGTGGAGGTATAATCCCAGCTGAACCATTACGCAGTTCTGACCAGAACATTACATTCACCCTGCCCAGAGTCTGATAAGGTCCTGATCCCTTGGTACCAGATAAGGTACCAAAGCTTTGTACAGAGACCCTAAGCATTGGAGAGGGGTGACAGAGAGGACAGGAAATGTGGTCTGAGGAAGAAGTATGTAGGCATGTGACAGGAAAGGAGCCACAATACAGACCAGATAGTAAGCTAAGAAAGAGATCCACTGGGTGGACCTGTCATACAATTAAACCAAGAACACTTGTAAAGTGAAGTACCTGGCTGCCACTGCTGTCAGGGTTACAGACATGGTTTTGCTGCACAGTGTTACAGCATCCCATTTTTACTGGCCCACATCTTAGCCCTGTGTAATGGTGCAGTGCTTTTCCTACAGCGGGAAGTCCACATAATCCAAGCCACCCCAGGGTTTAGCTAGACCTTGGCTGAAAACATGTATTCTGCTCGGCTTGTGAACTCAGCTCCCACAAAGGGTGGCATATATACTGGCATGTGTCATAGGTATGGTTGATGTGTGTGCCTAGAGATTAATTCAAATCAAAAAAGGGAACAAAACCAAAACTGAAATAAACAAAACGAAAAAGAAAATATGTAAGGCTTTCTTTATTAGAGCATTAATTATGCACATTCTGGAAGGTTTCTAGTTCCTTTCAGCACTCAGAATTTAGATTCTGCTGGGTATACTTAATTTTTTTAAGCCCTCTACATTTTGCAGTTTACACATTTGCATAGCGTAGGACTACTGTCAGGAACATATATCTACAGATCTGGGGCAGGAGCTGTTCTCATCATTTCAGTGGGATGGAAAAGAGAAAACAGTTCAAAGGAGGAGGATGGGGGAAGGGGAGCATATTTTTTTAAGGAATCATAAAGACACACAGGCAAGTGTGTCAATCATGAGACATAGTTCTCTCTTTAATATTGTCAGGAACACAAAAGTTCACAGAGCACATGTGTGAGAGGGTGCTGCGCTGCCTTGACTACATGATCTGCATGATACATGTCAGAAGATGGGAATGTTGCTATGGCAATTCTTCCCTCTCCTGAATACTAAATTGTCAAAGAAGCAACAATCAAGCAGCCTCACTTATGAACTTGCCTGCTTGAAGACGCTAAATACTATTTATAGTTTCTCCTGCAAGGAACAACATTGTTTTCTGCCCTTGCCTTTTAAGACCTCGTGCCCCAGCCCTCCAATATTCCTAAGGTTTCTATGATTTGGAAGCTGCTGAAAGCAGAGATTTAACTGAATTTTGTGCTGAAGACTGTTGGGGTTTTCCCTCAGCTTATACAGTGTCCTTCTATTTTCAAATTGCTCAGAACACAGAAGGTGGGTCCTTCTGCATTTCCAAAAGTCATCTTGTTTATAAAGTTCTGGATTGAGTAATTCATAAATCTTTACTTTTAATCTGCAGAGGAGTAGTCTGTTATGATTTACACTTCCCCCTGGCAGGACAGCAAGAGAGAGACTGGAAGCCTGTTGGTTCCCTGTACCAACTTCCTTGCTGGGTGACCATGAAAGTCCATCCTGTCCTTGCTTGTACTACCAAGCCATTCCCACTGTGCTGTGTAGGTACTGTGATGGAAAAGTGATGCCTTTACTGCCAGCTCTCCTAATTGCACCACTGATTTCCCACAGAAATAATACTCTGTTTTGCTTCTTTCCCTAAAAATCTGTATAGCACTGCTTTGTGTTACCAAAACAGTGGCAAACTTCAGTAGATCCATGTATTACAGTGTTTCCAGTTGTCCAGGTTGTATCATATTTTTGATTATTTTCCTTTTACCTAATTTTCATTTTGTAGATTAGAATATGCTCTGCTAGGAAAATTCTACAGGTCTGATTCAGTCTAAATTTTCTAAGGTGTCTCAGGCCCTCCAAAAGTGAAGATAAGGAAAAACAGACTGTATTGTCCATATTAAAAAAAAAAAAAAAAAAAAAAAAAAAGTTCCTTTAAATAAATGTATCCCATTGTTTTTATTTTGGCCTTTTTTTTTGTTTGTCAGGATGGATACTGCTCTAGGGAACTGTTCAGAGAGGGAGGATGGATGTAAAAGCCTGATCTGATGTGCTGTAAATGAGGGAGGATAGCATAGGAAGACAAAAAGGGGAAATCTGCAGGTTGTTCTGCAGAAGTGGCTGCTCTGCTTACCTATGCGATGCCGGGTACGTTATTTAATTTTACCACTTCACAGTTGGCCAGTAACTTTTTTTATAGTTTGTAGTGTTTATTTAGCACCTCCCACGGGTTCTAAGTGTTCTAAAACAAATGAGTTCTCCAAGACCAAATGATCAAGGCAAAAAGTACCATTGAAAACTATGGCAATCTGTATATCAAAGCACTCCAATACCCACCTCAAACAGACAGTGTACCCAGCATGTGGATTTAATTGATCCTTCAGTGTCCAGTTATACAGTATCAAAGCCAAGGGAAAATATAACAAACTTTCATGGGGAGAAACGTGACCAAAAGAGCAATAAAAGAGAAATTTTATGTCAGATTCCAATAAGACCAACAAAACTCTCTCAGACAAGTCACAGGTTGGTGTACATGAAGAGGCATCTGCAAATACAGGACATCTTTGGAAACTACAGGAGCAGGTGCTCTCCGGAGAAATGTGTCTTCCTGATGTAGCATTTGTTTGTGCTCTGTAGGAACAACAAATAAGTAGAAGAATTTCAAAATCAAGCCTTGACTCTGTAATGTGTATGCAGGCGTAATTTAGATCCTCCCAAAATGTCATTGACCTAATGATTTATTTTATGTCTGGTTTCTGCTGTGCTCATCAAGAGAGCATTGCTTAGTCCAGCTGGTCTGAGGTTTTGATATCCATGTGACTCAGAGGCAGGGATTCAAACCACAGTGGCCAGTACAGAGACGTCAAAAGTTTCCATGGTGCAAAGAACACAGAAGTGAAAAGCATTTACTGGTTTGGAGGGATTAACACACAGAGGTCAATTAGCAGTTTGCAGCCACCCAGACCTAGGATTCTTAAATTATGCTCTTTCTTTTCCATCTGAGCTCATTTTTTTTCCAGAGATTTAAAGGATGAACTTGAGAAGCCACCCCTGCTGCAGGTACTTTCCGTGTTTCTGAGTGAGCAGGCCAAGAAAAACAGCAAAGATAATTTTCCTACAGTGTTCTGCACCAACTAGAGAAGGATGATGAACTGCAGGAGAAGATTTGCTGACAGTGCAGCTGAAGGGGGGCCAGCATATGCTGCTTTCTTAGAGGCAGTATCGCCATGCCCCCAGGTCACAATGTTGTGCATGCTGCAGCTTACCCAGAGCAGGTGTGGATGTTGTGTCTGGAAGACTGAAAAGTTTAGATTTTCCTGGTCGAAGAGCAGCTTTTACCTTGTGCTGCCAGAAGTTGTCCATGATCGTGATGCATCATCTGGGGTGTGACCATGAGAGCCATTCCTGAGCCATGCTGTTTGCAGGCTGCCTGCCTCTAGTGACCACAGCATGATCTCTTTGCTTTCCCTGCTGAAGCCGAGAGTCACTTGCCCATCGCTGGAAGAGCTCCTCAGCATTCACAGCCATAAGAAACCGCAAGAGCTGGAGCAAAATGAGGTTAATTCAGAAAGAGGGTGTGAATCCAATTAGAGCAAAATAAATAGTCTGCATGACACATTCCTTTTTCACCTCTGCAGTAGCTAATCTAACTAATCCCTTTGTGTTGTAACAGGAAAATAACCAATACCTTACAACTCCACAGCAAGTATTGGAGGACACAGGCAGCAAACACCAGCTGTCTGGGCCTGCAGCCCATCCAGCTCTGCGTTTGTTCCTGTGAGCCAGCAGCTGCCTCTGGTGTATCCTCAAGCTTTCTTCCACAGTGCCTACGGGCAGGCACTGACTTGGGGCCATATCTAATTTTCTTATTCCCAAATAAGCATCCTGCTTTGCTGCTGTGATGCAAGTTTCCTAAATAAGATGCCCTGGGAAAGAGGTCTTCCTGTGTGCTCTTAAGAGGAGACAGTCATTTCTTTCTGCAGGCTTGGTGTTCTCACAGGCTGCACTGACATCCTGTGGCATGACTTCCCCTCCTGAAAAGAGCATGAAGGGGCAGCTTGGCCCCTGTTGCCAGTCTCCTTCATGTCCCCTCTCTGCTCACTGCGGGTCACTCATTCCTCATCTAAACCCTTTGGGAGGTGAAGGGGCACTGCCCCACTGCTGGATCCAGCACTGTCTCCTGCCCACTGTGCAAGGCTGGCAGACACAAGGACCTGACGTCACTGCAGCCGCCACTTGTCCAGACACCACCAGACTGGGGAGTGAGCAACCATCCCTCCACCCCTTTTGGCATCTTCTGAATCACTGCCCACAGCATCAGGGCTGTGTGAAGATAAGCTCTAGTGCCCCATCACGGGGTGAGGTGTTGCTGGATGGGTGGAGACATCTTTAAGGGAAAATGTATGAACATCCCTCACACACACCCCAAGCTCTGCCCACCGGGCACCTAGTCCTGCCATGGTGTGCCCAGGATCTGCAGCAAGTTGCATCCTTCAGCCTGGACTCAGGCACTGTGCAAAATAGCACCCAGCCCCATAGGAAGTAGAGTTTAATTTTACTCCCCCACGGGGAATAGCGTTAAATCTGTAACTTTTTAGGCATCACTCGATCAGCTGAATTACAGCTATTAGCTTTGGACTCTAGGCATTTTTATGAGATATTAGTTCCAGGGCTTGTGGTTTGGCATAGAAAGCATATTATTCACACACAAAACAACTGCATTAAAATAACATTAGGAATCTGGCTGAAACTGACAAAACCTAGGAAACTCAGAATTAAGGCCTAAAGTATGTCCTTAACTCACCCACCATGTGCCCAGTATGGCTGCTCGGACAGTATGTTGGCCCCTGCTGTCTCCAGCTGAGCCATATTCCCCTCTCTGCACCTCAACTGCAGTCCCACCACCCCCAGGGAGCAACTACTCATCTTTGTGCCTTGGAGTCCTTGTCCAGTCAGACAAGGTTTAGAACTTAGGTGTAATACAGCTTTTTTTCTGTGCATCTCTACTTAGAGAGACAGTTTTTTTCCCCATCACCAACATCACTGCGATCAGAGCAAAAACTGCACTCAGCTGTGAAGGCTGGATGAAGGCAACGCCGTCCTGAAGAGAAGCAGAATCCTTGGCCCGCAAAACACCTTCTAATGTTTATTTTGTGGATCACCTTACTGCAAGGGAACTGAAGCCAAGAAGTAGTGTAGGGGACACAAGTTGCTGTCACTGGAGCTGAGAGGGAGTGGGGAGAACTTTTGCAGAGTTGTGCCAAAGGGTTTTTGGTCAGGGGAAGCCACACCGCACATCCAGAAATTGGTATCATAGCATCCAGTGGCTGAAAAATGAAGGAGAGTCCCCAAAATGATAACACAGCGGGTCAAAAAGCAGCAGTACTGGGTGGATTCCTGGTCCAAATATCTGCTGTGCTCCAGTTTTTATTCCAAAGCCCTGCCCTTGGTCACAAGACGCAAATATCAAAATGCTCATCTGGCCCCTGACTTTCCAGAAGGTGCATCTGAGCTTTGGAAAAGGTGATCTCAGCTGCAGCATGTTTGCTGCAAAAGCAAACAAACAAAAGCAGCAACCTCAGCAGAATCACAGTTCACATCCTCCAAGAAAAGAATTACTGCAGGCCCCTAGGAAGGACTCAAAGGCAGGCAGGCCTCAACAGATTGGAGGACTAGGCAATCACCAACCATATGAAGTTCAAGATAGGGAAGTGCCAGATTCTGCACCTGGGATGGGGCAACCCCGGATGTACATACAGACTGGGGAATGAGATGCTGGAAATCAGTGCCATGGAAAGGGATGTGCAACCTGGTTGATGGCAAGTTGAATATGAGTCAGCAGTGCCCTGGCAGCCAGAGGGCCAACCGTATCCGGGGGGGGCATCAGGCAAAGCATCAGCAGCTGGCTGAGGAGGCTCTGCACTGGCACAGCCTCACCTTGAATATTGTGTGCAATTTTGGACAGCTCAGTATAAGAAGGATATAAAGCTATTAGAAAGTGTCCGAAGGAGGGCAATGAAGATGGTGAAGGGCCTTGAGGGGAAGCCGTGTGAGGAGCAGCTGAGGTCACTTGGTCTGTTCAGCCTGGAGAAGAGGGGACTGAGGGGAGATCTCATTGCAGTTACAGCTTCCTCGTGAGGGGAAGAGGAGGGTCAGGCACTGATCTCTTCTCTGTGGTGACCAGTGACAGGACCCAAGGGACTGGCCTGAAGCTGTGTCAGGGGAGGTTTAGGTTAGTTACTAGGAAAAAGTTCTTCACCCAGAGGGTGGTTGGGCACTGGAACAGGCTCTCCAGGGAAGTGGTCACAAGCACCAAGCCTGACAGAGTTCAAGAAGCATTCGGACAACACTCATGGGCATGACTGTTGGTGTGACTGTTGGGAATGGTCCTGTGCAGGGCCAGGAGTTGGACTTAATGATCCTCGTGGGTCCCTTCCAGCTTGGCATATTCTGTGATTCTGTGACCAATTTGCCCACTCTGGAGCATGGCTCATTTTAAGATGTTTTTCCTCCATGGCCAAATACTTGCCTCCAGACTGCAGTAAAATCAGAGCCTCTGAAGGCATGTTTGAATCAAGCTTCACTTCTGCTCTACCCATTTCTTTTATTTAGGAGCTGTGCTATTTTGTAGGAAACAACCCAAGATGTTCATGCATGAGGCATCTCTCGAGGATAAACCACAATACAGAGGAAAAAAAACAGAAGGCAGCAGCTAAAAAAAAAAAGAAAAAAATAATAGTGTTCAAGTTGCAAGGTTGTCACGTTGCTCAGTAAAAGGGGGTGCACCTTGACCATATTGGGTGTGATTTTTTCCTCTCAGTGAGGTGAGAAATACATTTGCTATTGCCATCTTGGAAGCAAAACAAACAGAATTATTATTTCCTTTCCCAGCAAAGGCAAATGCAGCTGAACTTAGCTCTGTGCCTTTTTACTTGTGTGCCTTAAATGAACATTCCCTTGTGGACTGGCTTTTGCAACAGACCACAAACACAGTACTACACCTGGCACCAAATTTGAGACTCAGGTCAGAATTGAGACATTCTGGTGATAAATGAGGGATGCTTGTTCTGTGGACATACTGTCCCAGAAACACTGTAGCTAAATTTACCATAGAACACTTCCAGTTTAATTCTTCCTTAGGAGGTCTTTTAATGAAAAATAAGTGCTTTGCTTGTTCTAGAATCACTCTCTAAACACAGTTTGGGACCTATCAGTATCAGGCCTCCTTGGATTTCTTTTAAAGTTGCTGAGTTTCTCTGTGTCTCTCAGTGCAGACAATGCCTCAGATACTCACTCCTTCTACATATGTAGGGTCTGTGTCCCAATTTGCAAGTGGCTGACCATGTATGAATAAACCCTAATCTACTGCTGTGTTTCCTAAAGAAAAAAGCTGAGCCTGGAAATAGCAAAGAGCATAATCTCCTCCTTATTAGGCCCACTGTGTGCCATAGAGACGAAGTGACCTGTTACAGAGCAAACACAGGTGCCTCCAACTTCTCACAGTTGCAAGGTGCTGTACGACACGGTGCCTTCCTGGCACATGAGCACGCTCTTGTCCTTTGGCTTTCATGAGAGAGACACTCAGAGCTGTGCCAGTAGGTGTCTGCAGGATGGACAGTACACATATAAGCAGTGCATTTACAGAAAAGGATATATATAGGCCAGGATGGCTTTTCAGGTGCCGCTTGGAAGGATCTCTCACCTTACCTGTGCACATATGCAATCCCCACAAATAATTTTTTACTAGAAAATGAATAGAGGTTGAGACTGCAGGTGTGTGCATCTTATTAAGCACACTGTGTCCCTTGCAAAAAGTGGTTGAAATGGCAGATGATTGTTTCCATATTAAGGAAGGCTTAAGAATGACTGACAAGATCTGCTTTTGCAGTTCTTACTTCTGCCAATCAAATTACTGAGGACAACAGCGAATAGTGCATATTTAGAAAATGTATTTTTAAAGTTGGGCTTTGACTGAACAGTTACTTCATGAGAGAGTGAAACCTTCCCTTCCTAACTATCTGTGACTGAAATGCAACAAGCAAAAAAGAGAAAAAAAGGGAGGAAAAAGGTATAATAAAGAAGCAAAACTATAGAACAAAAAGGGAGTCTTGCCAAATGGGCACCAGCACCCTATGCCCTCTTCTCAGGCTTGGAATCAAAGCTAGGTTCTCATGTCTGAGGGCACTGGTCAGAAGAAATAGGCAAGGAGGAAGAGGCAGTGGGGTACCAGTATATTTTAGGGAGTGTTTTGATTGTCTGAAGCTTAATGCTGGTGACAATAGATTGAATGTTTATGGATAAGAATCAGGGGAAAGACCAACAAAGCACTGGACTTTTGGAAGGCAGACTTTGTCCTTTCTAGGAGAGTGGTTGACAGAATCCCTTGGGAGTCAGTCCTGAAGGGTAAAGGAGTCCATGAAGGTTGGACATTCTTCAAGAAGGAAATCCTAAAGGCAGAGGAGTAGGCTGTCCCAGTGTGCTGAAAGATGAAAGGAGTGGGGGGAAGACCAGCCTGTCTGAACAGAGAGTTTTGGCTTGAAGTCAGGGATAAAAAGAGTTTATGACCTTTGGAAGAAGGGACAGAGGATTACAAGGGTGCTGTGAGATTATGCAGGGAGAAAATTAGAAGGACTAAAGCCCAAATAGGACTTACTCTGGGTACTGCCATAAAAGACAATAAAATATGTTTCTATAAATACACATCATCAACAACAGGAGGGCTAAGCAGAATCTCCATTCTTTATTGGTTGTGGGGGGAAACATAGTGACAAAGGATGAAGAAAGGACTGAAGTACTTAATACCTTTTTTGCCTCAGCCTTTAATAGTAAGACCAGTTGTTCTTGAGATACCCAGTGCCCTGAGCTGGAAGACAGGGATGGGGAGCAGAATGAGGCCCCCTAATCCAAGGGGAAGTGGTCAGAGATCTGCAACACCACTTAGACACACGCAGGTTTATAGGGTTGCATGGGGTACACCAAGGGTGCTGAGGGAGCTGGTAAAAGCGCTCACCAAGCTACTCTCCATCATTTACAAGCAGTCCTGGCTCGCTGGGGAGGTCCCAGCTGACTGAAGGTTACCAAATGTGATGCTCTGAAGGGAAGGGAAGAAAGGACAATGTGAGGAACTAGAGGCCAGTAAGCCTAACCTTGATACTGGAGAAGGTTATGGAACAGATTATCTTGAGTGCTATCACATGGCACAAACAGGACTACTGGGAAATCAGGCTGAGGCAGGGGCAGGTTTATGAAAGGCAGGTCCTACTTGGCCAACCTGATCTCCATCTATGATAAAGTGACCTACTTAATGGATGAGGGAAAAGATGTGCATGTAGTCGACCTGGACATTGGAGAAGCCTTTGACACCATTTCCTACAGCATTGTCCTAGAGAAACTGGCTGCTCATGGCTTGGGCAGGTAACCTGTTCACTGGGTAAAAAAACTGGCTGGGAGGCTGGGCCCAGAGTGTGGCGGTGAATGGAATTACATCTAGCTGGCAGCTGTTCATGAGGGGTGTTCCCCAGGGATCAGTACTGTCACCAGTTTAATCAGTCATCTGGATGAGGGGGTTGAGACACCAAGCTGGGCAGGAGTATTGATCCGCTGAAGGGCAGTAAGGCTCTACAAAGGGACCTGGACAGGCTGGATCGATAAGCTGAGGCCAACTGTATAATGTTCAACACGAACAAGTGCTGGGTCCTGCCCTTGGGTCACAACAATCCCATGCAGTGCTACAGGGGTTGGGAAAGAATGGCTGGAAAGCTGCTCAGTGGAAAAGGACCTGGGGGTGCTGGTCGACAGGGGCTGAATATGAGCCAGCAGTGTGCTCAGGTGGCCAAGAAGGCCAACGGCATCCTGGCCTATATCAGCAATAGTGTGGCCAGCAGGAGCAAGGAAGTGACTGTCCCTCTGTGCACCGCACTGATGAGGCTGCATCTTGAATCCAGTGTTCAGTTTTGGGTCCCTCACTACAAGAAAGACATTGAGGTGCTGAAGTATGTCCAGAGAAGGGCAATAAATGGTCTGGAGCACAAGTCCTGTGATGAGAGGCAGAGGGAGCTGGGGGTGTTCAGCCTGGAGAGAAGGAGGCTCAGGGGAGACCTCATCACTCTCCACAGGTACCTGAAAGGAAGTTGTAGCAAGGTGAGAGTTGTTTTCTTCTTTCAGGTAACAAGGGACAGGACAAGAGGACGTAGCCTCAAGTTGTACCTGGAGAGGTTTAGGTTGGATATTAGGAAAAAATTCTTCACTAAAAGGATTGTCAAACACTGGAACAGGCTGCCCAGGGAAGTGGTTGAATCTCCATCCCTGGGGGTATTTAAAAGACCTGTAGATGTGGCACTTGGCAACATGGTTTAGTGGTGGACTTGGCAGTGCTGTATTAACTTGATGATCTCAGAGGTCTTTTCTAACATAAAGAATTCTATGATTCTAATTCTTTCCTCAAACCTGGCTGCCACCCACATCTCAACTTTTCATCAGTCCCCTCCCTCTTCATCTGCTTTTGCTGCCAAGTGGTCTGGCATTCCTTTATCACAGCCTCAAAGGACTCTGCAGTGTGGGGGATTGGAAAGACAAACCAAATTCTTCTCCTGAGACAGACAGGTAGGTCCCCAGGTGCTTGTCCTCATTACAGATATTGCTTTGGGATCTGGATCCAGCTGGCAAAAGTTTCTCATTAAGATGGCAAGACTGAAAATGTGAACCTGGAGGGAAACTATGTAGTTGTGGAATAGAGGTGGCCTTGAGGTTAGGGTTAAAGAGGTGATAAGAGAGTTTTTTATTCTATTTTTAGTTTAGCTTAGCATTGTGAAATTCTGTTAGTTATGGAACTGGCAGCATGTTTTGGGTGTGTTCAGGTTTATTTGGATTTCCCACCCCTACCTCCTCTGCTCTAAAGATGTTATGATCCTGCAAGTGTTAAATTTTGACTAGTTCTAGCATAGACTTGAGATGGCAAAAAGCCTGTTTTAGGATTGCTTGAGTCTGGATCTTGTGCAGTGTGTGGGAGTTGTGCTCCAGCTATTTTTCTGGTAAGTATTTCAGGAAAGGCAGTGAGAGTAGGCAGAGCTCACACTCTGCTTATTTTTGTGCTAGCAAACAGCATAGTTCTGGCAGAGAAAAAAGGATTTAAAGTGTTGATCTGACATGCTAAAGCCATGGGCAGCTCCTGACAGCATTTTCCGACATATGAGGCGATCAAGAATATGGGCTGCTACTGCAGCTTTTGACTGAAAAAGAGTAGATACCAACAAAATACAAACAGGAGAAAGAGATTAGATGCAGGGCAATTGTGGAATCTTTAAGAGTCTCAAGTCCTTCTGTTTGAGATATGCTAGCCCTGCAGAAGCCCTGTCTCTTTTGATGTTTGCATGTCCGAGGAAGCTTTGCTTGGACTGCAGCTCTACTGTGCTTGTTTCAGTGGCCTTTCTCCCCCTTGACTTTGTGTACAGAAGGAAAGGTGTTCTGAGTAACTCAGCCAAAATTCTCCAAACTCTGCTCTACATAAGTTTTGAAGGATCAGTGGGTCTAACAGCTGCACTTACTTAGTGATAAATGGTGATAAACACTAACTGAAGTAGCTATTGTCTGTTAAGACAACTTCCCTGTATCTGTTGACTCCTGTTGGCTCTTATTCTGCTCTGTGCACTTATGGCATCTGCCACATCCAGTGTTGTCTGTGTGCCAGCTGACTGCATGATCCAGCCATCCAATTGCTTTTTAGTGATAAATTGCTACAGCTGCTGCTGGCTGCATATGGTAGTTCAGTATCATTGCCTGGTTGCATGTGGTGAATCTGCATTGCAGTTACTGTTTGCTAAGGAGTATACCTGAAAAGAGGAGATTTAAGAAAAAAGAGAGGGAGGACCCACAGACAAATGAAATAATATTGGGAAAAAACTAGAGGAGTCTTTCAGTCCTTAGCTCTGTAGCCTAGTTCAGCTAAGGGCATAGGAAAGCTGGACAAACACAAATGAACAGCCTAACTTAGAAATTAGCCCACCTCATCCATCCCTATTTCCTTCCATTGCAGGGAGGTTGAAAATCTCCATGAAGAAAAATTAAAACCATTGAGTCACTCCAATAGCAGTGATCTGGCTGTCTGCCCCTGCCAGCCTGCTACACAACTTGTATGCTAATGTTTGGATTTTAGTGGTGGGAAACTAATGTCAGGCTGTACTCTCTTCATGCACCATTGGGCTGTGCTTATGGTCGCTCTTGGCAGCACCAAATGATTAAACAGATAAAACCATCAGTCTTGTTATTTCCAAACATTAACCTAACTGCTAATAAAGCACAGCCCGTGTCATCCTTATGGACTCTGCAGAGCTGAGTCACATTAAAAACAGGATCTGAATGCTGGAAAAAGCTTCATACTTCTTTCCTGTGCCGAGAGGCAATACCTCTCTGTGAGCAGAGCTTGCCTTGGAGAGCTTTGCTGTGGGGAAATTGGCTGAGCTGGACTGGGCTATGAGTGCCAAGGAAAGCAAGAAGGCTGTGACGTGCATACCTCAGTGTGGGGACAGTGGGCTGCTGTGCTGGTGGGATGGATGGATGAATGGATAGCGGTGTCCCTGCCCCTTCTCCTCTCCCTTCCAGAGCTCTACAACGATGTCCTCTCAGCCTCCAGGATGGATGTTTGTCAGGCCCTGAGGCAGAGGAAATGAAGTGATTCTCCCTCTCAGTAGACTTTGCCCTTAGTGTCTGAAAATATTTTTTCCCAAACATTCCCAGTAACATTGGAGGGCTTTTGTAAATTCATTATGTCACTGAGGAATCTGTTTAATCAGCTGCCTTTCCCTGGAGGCACTTTACACTTAATGAGAGACATGATGGAAGGAATCAAAATTGGTTTACGAGAGTCTAGCCTCAAACCCCTCAGTTGATGCATTACTGAACATGCTGTAATTTAGAGGAGCAAATGAAGACACTGAGTAACTCTCACCCTGTCCAAGAGGGTCTATGGCAGAGGCAAAACACGGAGCCTTAAGCTCTGTATTGCATCATTCTTTTCCTAGGTGTTATCACAATGAATATCAAAAGCCTCCATATTACCAGGAGCCTGATCCATGCTCCTGGTAAACTCTTATTCCCCACTGTGTTTTCCCAGTTATACAGTAAGGCATAGCCTAATTTAGCTTATTTATGTGAGAAAATACTAATTAAAAAAGCAACCAAATGCATATATGTGAACTAGATAAATAGATAAATAGTGAGACTGTAGACATGGAATATGGAGTAGTTTCAGCTTTAGTTTCAGAAACCATTTTGCAAATACACAACATGGAAAGGAAGGGCACTTACTTATTTTCTCTGCTTCCTTGTTTTCCCCATTTGCTGGGCCTAGTCTTTTCAATTAACTTATATCCTGCATTCTTAGTGTGATGGGACAGGCTGATGGAGCAGCATCTTTCCCACTGTTAAGTTATGTGAACAGGTGCAAGGTCCTCAGGAAATCTTGCTCTGGAAGATTCTCTGTGGACCTGTGTATAATGTTGCGCCCTTAGAAACATAGAAAGTATTTTATTACTGTAAAATAATTCCCATGCCAGTATCTCATTAGCCTTCACCTTTTAGCTTTTTTTTTGTTTTGTTTTCTTCTGAGTAAATAATGACTAAATTATTTGGAATGAGATTTTCCTGCAGCGTAATTGTTGTGCTAGCAGAAGCCAAGCATTTTCCACAGAGAATGGGAGAAATATGCTTTGCCAGGAGGGGAGGGTGGTTTCACAGAACCATAGAATGGTTTGGGTTGCAAGGGACCTTTCAAGATCATCTAGTTCCAAACCCCTGCCATGGGCAGGGACACCTTCCACTACACCAGATTGCTAAGAATTTCATCCCGCCTAGCCTTGAACACTTCCAGGGATGGGGCACCCGCAACTTCTCTGGACAACTTGTTCCAGTGCCTCACCACCCTCATAGTAAAGAATTTCTTCCTAGTATTTGATCTATTCCCACTCTAAGCCACTCCCCATTGTCCAATAACTTCATGACCTTTTAAAAAGTCCCTCTCCAGCAGTCTTATAAGCTCTCTTTAGGTACTAGAAGGCTGCTGTAAGGTCTCCCCAGAGCCTTCTCTTTCTTCTCCAGGCTTAACAACCCAAATTCTCTCACCCTGTTTTGATAGGAGAGGTGCCCAGCTCTCTGATGAGCCTTCTCTTCATGACCTTCTTCTGGAGTCACTCCAATAGGTCCATGTCCTTCTTATGTTGGGGACCCCAGGTGGGGTCTCACAAGAGCAGAGCAGAGGTGGGGAATCACCTTCCTCAACATGCTGGCCATGCTCCTTTTGATGCAGCCTAGGACACGACTGACTCTCTGGGATGAGAGTGCACATTGCCGGCTCATGTTGAGCTTCTCATCCAGCAACACCCCTAAGTCCATCTCCTCAGGGCTGCTCTCAATCCATTACCAGCTCAGCTTGTACTTGTGCTTGGGATTGCCCTGACCCAGGTGCAATACCTTGCCCTTGGTTTTGTTGAACTTAATGAGGTTGGCACAATCCTACCTCTCAAGCCTGTCTGGGTCCCTCTGAATGGCATCCCTTCCCTCCAGCATGTTGACTGCAGTGCTCAGCTTGGTGTCATTGGCAAACTTGCTGAGGGTGCACTTGATCCCATTCTCCATGTTGCTGACAAAGATTTTACACAGGTGTTTATTTGGTTCTCTCAAGCAATGGCTGCCAGAGCCAGCAGTCACTCCAGAGGTGGGTTCTTCATGATACCACCCCAGGAGCTGGAAGGGGCTGGCACCTTTTGCCCCTCAAGCAGTTATTGAAAAGATAGCCAAAAGTGAAAACCTTTGAACTGTCTGACTGGTTTTGTACCCACCCTGGGTCCCAGTGTCCTTTATGTTGAGCTGTCCTAGATTATAAAACACACTGTCCAAAATCACACCCCAGAGACTCACCTCTATTGAAAGGAGTGCAATTTTGTGAGGATGAATCTACTACTTACCTGCCAAAGTACGATAAATAGAATTCCACTGAGAAAAGACCTAAAACTAGTGGGTTTTACTCATTTATGTGTAGGTTATAATACACTTATGTGTAATTGTGCATGTTTTGGATGTAGGTATTTAGATTTTGATATGGCTAAAGCATTTAGTTTGTGTTAACTTTATAAGGTATATAGCTTGGAATAAGAATAGCATTTTCTCACAAAGATGAAATGTAATGGATAGTAAAGTAGATGTACATTTATTACTTTTTTTTGTACGGTCAGTTATTGTAATTGATAGTCTATATAATGTACACATATGAGATTTTGTAATATAAATAAGGGTTTGTGAGAGTGCCACTTACCATCAGTCTGTAACACATTATTTAGAGATTATTTATGGGCTGTTGATATCCTTCCCACTTTTTTTTTTTTGGCTGTTTGTTTTAAGAGAACTGAAGGGAAAAACAAAATTTAGCATGGAATTGATTTTACATCAGCTGGTTTTACATGAAATAATATTACAGTATTAAAGAATTGCATTATCATCTCTTGCTGTCAAGTTGCATTATGTTCTGTAGCTTTGGCTCACTTATTAATCCTTCAGTAGCACACACTTAATTGCTCAGCAAATGACACAACATGTGAAGAAATAATACCAACAATGTGATTTATATCTCTTCAGGCAAAGACGTTGCAAACTGGATCATCTGCCTTTGCTTATTATACTGCAACACAGGAACAGCCTGATCTGAAAACTGTGGCCAGGTAGGACACACTGAAAATATCTACTTAGGAAACAAAAGGTACGTCTGCTCTGTCAGTCAGGCACAAGTCTGAATTGCCCTTAAAACTAACCACATGCGTGGTGGTCAGAATCTTTGAGGCTCTGAGCCTGTTTATGCGGGGCAGAAGAAGCCCAGCTTGAATGCTGTGCAGTCACTAGAGGGAGCTGGGGGGTGCAACCAAATAAATACGCCTGGCCCCAGTGGGATATAAATACATTGAGCCAGCAGGACTTCTTGGGGGAGAGAAAAGGGTAGAGTGGGAAGAAAAAAGTGTTTTTTATAGCTGGTGGGGGTTTCTATTATGAGTCCACCTGGACTAGTGAAGCAACTTGCCGGCACAAACATCAGTTCATCCTTTTCTAGGCAGTGGCTAGAAGTGGTGAAGAGCAGAGTCTACTTGAAATAGGTTTTTTACAGCTAGCTTTCCCACAGCAGAAAGATCACATCTAGTCCAGTCCCAGGCTTTGGCATGCCAGACTTTGAGTCTCCCAAATAGAGCATGTTTTAAAGATCAAGTAAAAAGCCTGGCATATTTAGATTGTGTGGCTCATTGTGTTTGCATCTCCTTGTGTCTTGCTCTGTACCTTGAAGGACAAAGGGTGCAGATCTTCTGGTGCAACCAGCTATGAAGGGAATAACTAGTTCAGTCCATTTGTTCTCCTTCAGCCTGCAGAATAGCTGAAGAGCAGAAACCCAGCCTCCACCATGTTCTGTGGGTGCCTGGTTCTTTTTTTTTTTTTAATTAGTATTTATTTTTCCTCCAATTCCACTGCACACATTTCTCTTTCCTTTTCTCAAAGTAATTAATTTAAAAACAAACATGTTTTTAGTGAAAGGAAGTTAGAAAATAGATGTATTGGAAATAGGACTGTTTTCTTTCCTTGTAAGTAAAACAAGCTCCCATGTGTGTCCTACACATTCCACAGGATCAAAGCTTCAGTGATGCTGCATCTTAGCATTTTCATTTGTGGCACTCTGACTTGCCATAGGTTTTGTGTTTATTTGAATTTTTCCATTTGGTCTCTCTTTTTTTTTTTTTTTTTTTTTTTTTTTTTTTTTTTTTTTTTTTTTTTTTTTTTTTTTTTTTTTTTTTTTTTTTTTTTTTTTTTTTTTTTTTCCTTATTCCTTCTATTTCTGATATTTTTATTTTGTCAGGCAAAGATAAACACAGTCTACAGACCAAAAAGAAATATCACTTGGATTTTATGAAATCGCTGGAGGGCACTAATTGAAAAGAATTAAGGCAATGGTAGCCCAGTTCAGCCAAGCTGCTAAGAGGCAGAGTCCTCACACACAGTTCAGCTCAGCTGTCTGTCAGAGTGGTCTTGAGTGCATTCATGTTCAAACTTTGTGTGCCATCTGCACAGCTTATGACACCTACACTGCACGGAGGTCTCTCTGTTCTGGAGATCTCCGAAAGGAAGTTCAGGCACGCTTGTCACCATAGTGTGTGTTCAAGACTGTCTGGGTGAGTCAGGCACAGTCAGAATATATTTCAGCCCACTAGTGGGCGCCGCAAGTCCTGCTCTTCCTCTGAAAATGGATGGCCCAAATGGCCAGTCTCTTCGCGAACGAAGAACCGGGGAAGGTCTTTCCACCTTCCAGCCTGCGCATTGGATTTTTTAGGTGAGACACAGTGTGCGCGGAACTGAGCCCACCCTTTAATCCTGAGGTTCATCTGCCGGGGCCAAGCACGCTTGGACAGTTGATGGAGCTCGTTAGCCCGTAAGGCAATCCATCTACGTCCTGAGGATGGCCCAAAGTACCCAGAAGATACACAGTGAAGCTGGAAGATGGTGGTGTAAATGGAAGGTTGGAGAGGTGGATCACAGAACTTTCACCTCATGGTGCTTTCGAACATAACAGTGCTTAAAAACCTTTCCAGGCTTCTTGCTTTACTTTGGGAGGGTGTCTGAACCCCACTGAGAATCCTTTATGCTGCTGATTTTGTTGATTAATCTGCTCAGGTTCTAAAAGTTTCTGTTCTAAATTTTCAAACTGCATGGTTATGAAGAAGCAATAGAGTGAGGATCTCTTGTGTATTGGGACTCATATCATTACTTACATTTCTATGGGAATCAAAAATTGGTAATATTTTGCTTAGAAAATAGTGGAAAAACAGAAAATAAGAGCCATGAGGAAAGGAACTGTGAACTGCTGGCAGTACAGTTCATGAAGGAAAACAAACCCACTGTGTTATGTTATTCCTGTGATGGTCATCTGTCATACAAGCTACAACCACTGTGGGCCTTCAGGACATCTCCTTTGAGTTCTAAAATCCTTAACTAATCTGAGTCATTTGCATAGCTGAGCAAACTGAAGGTCTCTGAAGTAAACTGGAAATACCTGTAATTCTGCAGGAAATTAGGGACCAGTTAGGTAGTCCCAAAGCAGAGGAAGAAATAAAAATGAGTCATAAAACCTCTGTTCTCTGGAAAAGCTCTGGGTGAAGATGACTCTCTAATAGAATTTTCTAAACTCTTTCAGTCTCACTTGGCTCCTGTCATATGGAAAATTTTTTGAAAGGCCAAAGCAAAAGGGTTCCATTTCAGCATTAATTTCAGTGTTGGGGTTTTTTAACTCTCTTTCCTGGGAAATAAGTCAGTGATGCACCATTTGCAATAATTAAATTACAGGGCCATTCTTTTGACTAATGTGACTCAGAAGACACACGTTAAATAGCATCTAGAAAATGTCTGAACAGCATACCTTATGGACAAGAACTTAGCATATAACTAGAGGCTCACATTAATCAGAGAGCTGCTACAGAGTCTTGTAGGCCTGTTATTATAATTTGCTATTTTTAAAATTCTCTGAAGTAATCAGAAAATCAACCAGCTCAACATCCCCAAAGAGAGCTACTTCCCACCCACCAGCAGTGGCTGACTTCACTGTTGACATAAAAACTATGAAGATCTCAGCCTAGTATTCTGCCATGTAATTGTATCCTTAATTTTGGCCTTGTTGAAAGTCTGCTGGAAAACTGAGCTTGTGTGTCCTCATTAGAAGCAATTCATATGTAAATCACTTAAGATTTTTTTTTTAACTTAAAGAAAGAAAATGTTCCTGTAACTCAAACATTCTGCAGGCTCTTGCTCCTCTTGTGGCTCCCATGGGACTGTGCCTCCTGACAAATCTGTGCCTCCTGGCAAATCACAGTGAGAGGGTTGCTAGCCATGCTCTCACCTTCTCTTGCCTTAGCTGCTGGAGACAGCATCTGTCAAGAGACTTTACCATTTTCCAGTGTCGGTTCAGTCATTGTAGGAACATGAGATGAAGCTATGCCATATTCTACGCTCTTGTTCCTGGCATACACCCATGGAAGGTGCTTCACTCTCTTCAGTCAATAGTAGCCATATAGTTACCAGATTTTCTGCATATTGGAAGGCTTAATTCTTGCTCTTTTATGTGCAAAAATAGGTTGAAGTGGTAGTAGTGGAATGACATCCTAGTCTTAAAATGGACTGATTTTGAAAACACATTAAATAAACCAGTCAGATGACTTCTCTGGGCCTTTATCAATAAAACTGATGGAGCAGCATATGAGGTAACAGCCAAGTACTTGTCTAAAAGTCCAACTTTGGTAAAGTTTAGGCACCTATTTTTTCTGACTATTTCTGGAGCTGGAAATGGAAGTTATCATGAAAGTGTTGACAGCAATTTGAAGGTGTAAAGGAATATTACATCTTTACCATGATTTCTATGCTTTTGAGTTGGATAAGCTGAGTCCCTTCACACTGTTAACTGTTCCTAAAATATAATGTCTGAGGTATTTGTCTCCAAGAAAGATGAGTTTTTGTTGCTTATGAATAAATTCTGAACCATTGCTGAAGATGTTTGGAACTTTCCTTTGGCACCTTGTTATTGTCGATACATAAAAATGTAGACGAGTGAGACTAAGTAGCAGATGATGAAATTTCAGTTGATTAAAAACTGTTTGTCAAAACCCTGTTTTTTTCTAAGCATAAGGAATTCCACATGAAAAAATAGCAGGGGAAAAATAAAAGTAGTGTTCAAGGTAATCTAGGGGGCAGGTAATTCCTTATTGTTCATGAATTGTCCAGTTCATTGCAAAAAAAATCTTATAGCTGCTAGGAATCTGACCTTGTGCCCAGAAATGTGTAAAAGCACAGCTGGCCCTGTCTGGGCTGCAAATCAGCTTTAACACTAATGGCAAAGACTTTATTTCAAGAGAGTATTTAGCTTCAAAAAATGAATAGGGGCTGCATGTTCCAAATGTCATCTGTCAATTTAACAAATGGCAACTATATACACATTTTATGCCAGATTGCTGTTTCATTAGTCTCCTTATTGGTTATTCCTTCTTGGTAGCTGGCATTACTCTAGCTGGAGCAGCAGAAAGGCAGGAGGGCAGAGGCTTCTCACCGCTGCTGCTTCTCAGCTACGCCGTGCAGCTGCTGCTGCTTTGGGGGGCAGCAGGAGAGAAAAGAGGGTGCAAAACGAAAATGTGCTGGGTGAGATCAATAGGGAGGCACATTCCTCAGTACAGATGGGTTAATCTTGTCACAGGACCAGACTTGGAGTTGGGTCTATAACTACAGCCTCGGCACACACAGGCAAGTGCTGATGGCTGCTGAGTAGCACTGCCTCAGGGTGGTCCGAAATCTGAAATGAACAGGCAGGTGGTTCCAAATCTGAGCACTCTGTAACTCTGTCACAGAGCATGAAGGAAGATCAAAGGCTCACAAGAATGAACAGAATAAACTTTCAGTACAATATGCTAAAGTGAGTGAGCACTGAGGAAGCATCCATGGCAGAGTGTCAAGCGGGGCAAGAGTCTGAGCCATTCCACTTTGCCCAGCCCCAACCCACTGTAATACCATTCTCTAACTGCCCTCTGTGGCACAGCAGCACTGCAAGGACTCTGTACATCTACAGGTAAATCCATAGGTTGAATCTTCCTGAGCTGCAGTTGCCCTCACTGCAGTTGTCAGATTTTCCCTGTGGTGGAAATGCTTCTGAAGTGTCCTGTGTTGTAAGTAATCAAGGTTTTGTGGCTACCATGGCTGAGAGCTTTCAGCCCTCCCCCTTGTCCCTGGCAGCTCGAGCATCCTGATGGAGCACCCTGATGGGATAAACGCAGTTAGATATTTAAAAGTGCACTGAAGAGGTATAGTTTTGAATTATTAATTCAGGCTGCTGCCGGTACAAGTGCTGCACAGCATGACTGCAAAGTAGTTGCAGAGGGCAAGAAAATTAATTTCTTTACAAAAGAAATATTTGCTGTCTCCAGGGACAGATTTAGTAATATGCAAGTGAGGCTGTAGCACAGCAGGGCAGTCAGGTAACTGTTCACAGGATAAACTGACTCCATTTGCTTGTAGCACAGCACTCAGGACAGCACCTCCTGGGATTCCTAAACCACAGGTAGCATGAACCACTCTCCCTGTCCCATAGTACTCCCCATTAGGAACCTGCTTCTCCTCAGCAGAGTATCCCTGCTGGAGGGTTAGGGGGTCAGTAAATGAGCTGCTGCATTCAGCACCTTGCTGGGAAACTTTCAAGAAGGGAAAATTGTGTTGGGTCCTCACAAAGTTCTGGCATATGTGCTGGCACATCTGTGCAGAGGCAACAGAGAGTTCAGCTGGGGAGTGAGAAGCACAGTTTACCATGAGTCCAGTCTCCTAACAAACCTCTTTTCCTGCTCAAACCAGCTGATATTCATATCTTCCTTTTTTTTTTTTTCTCCAAGAAAAGCAGGTTTTGCATGGAGATGGTACATAGTTACTCATCTTCCTTTTACTTTCATTAAGTGTGTGGAAAAAGCTGGTAAGCTTTTGAACTCGGTGTCCCTACAGCTGGTTGCTGAAAAGCTTGCCTGTGTTTTTCCAACTGTCATTTGGCTTAATTAGATATTGCCTCTCCCTACAAATCTTGTTTCTCTTGCGCAGTGTGGCTGCCCAGATAATGGCTGTTGTTTATATCCTCAAAAATTAATGTGACTGTGATGGATACCTCTAAGACTTGAAAGGAGAGAGTAGGAATCAAAGTCACAGGAAGCATTAATTTTTATTGCACTGCCTCTTGCATGTATAGAAAGCCCTGAAGGTTAGAGAAGTGCCACAGCAAACCTCCCTCCACAGGTAAATGTGAAATCCTGGCACCACAAAAATCAGTGCTTAAACAATTGCTCCTCCTAGGGCACTACATTCTGAGCTATATCTTAATTTCAGAAGCTGTCCCTGCTTTATCCAGCAAGACAAGCACCACAGCAACTGAGGCTAATGTGTGTGACTGTAGCTGAGGACAGTGTATCACTGTTAAGGCAGAAATCAGACACGAGCCCAAGTCTCTGCCCCGGCAGAGCCCTTCATTTTATTTTACACTTCCTCCTTCCCCCCCGCCCCCCTTTTCTTTTTTTAAATCACTTAGATTTTTAAAAGACAAAAGGAAGGCACCATGTGAAAACATCACTATGGAAACATCACAGGCTCACTTGTACTTGCCTGCCAAGCAACTACCTAACTGAAGTTCTACATCCTATTGGATCACTCTTGGCCATCTGCTCTCCTTCAAACTTCTCTGAATTCCATATTTCCCTGAAAAGTTCATTTTTAGAAAGGAGGGAGGAGGAGGCAAAGGGAGAATCCAGTATTCTTGGCTAGTGCAAAGCTATTGTGAAAAAGGAAGACAAACTCACTTTGGGGCAGCCCCTTAAAAAGACAAAGATCTATGTTTTGCAAAGTAATTTCATAGAAAATACCTTGTCTCTAGATGCACTTTAATGATAAGAGCATATATTGGCAGTCACAGGGCAAAACAAACAAACAGCTGCTTCAAGCACTCTTGCACTAATTGTCTTCCTCTCCCTTCTCTCATTTAGCCTCAAATGTTTTTTCTTCTAAAATGTAACAGTCACTGCCTACACTGGAGTTGTTGGCTGCAGGCTCCCGAGCCTTGCTCCAAATAAAACACAGAAATAGATTTCCTGCCAAGCACCGAGGAAGTTTGAAGACTTTAGTTTTTAAAAATATAATCTTTTTATCAGTGCCCCAAGCCTGCCAAAGGTAATTATGGGCCATGGTGCATTTACATTAATGCATAGGACCTACAGACATTTCAAAAGCTTAATGGAGAAACTCCATAAATGTACATATCGAAAAACAAATTAATTAAATTAAACTGTCATGTAAAGAGATCACTTAATTTTGCAGAGCGGAAGGCGCTCTTAATGGGAATGGAATGGATCAGTGAGCATTTCAAAACCCAAAGCTATAATTTAAATTCAGGCTCTCCTCTAGTGTGTAAGTCACAAGACATATTTATTATAGCCTTGGATTGTCAATTGTAATTGGTTTAGCAGAGACAAAGCCGTGTTGTTTTGCTTCCTGCCCTCCTAGTTGGTTCAATATATTTTGATGTCAAGACTATTGACAAGCAAACTGAAGGCTGAAATAAAATCATGTTTACCTGTGATGAACTGGCAAAAATGCAGTCCAAGGTAAATGTAACCCTGAAGCCTAAGCGTTTATTTATCAAGCAGCAAGGGAAAAATGGTGAAGCATTTGAACTTCTTTAAATAAACCAATTGAATATATTTACTGCTGCTCTTGAGGCCTGCTATGTGGCAACCTAGAAACAAATAGATAAAAATAGGTAAAAGCACTGTGAAATGAATAGCGTCATTCATAAGCTGCTGCTGCTCTGACTTTTCCAGGTGTCAGGAACAATTAAAGTTGTTGCTCTTGACACTCTTCTAGAGCTAGAGCCAAAGCCTGACACTAGATCCCCAGCAAACAGACAGCAACATTTCTTCCAGGCTGTGTAGCCCCATTTGCTGCAGGATTTTACTTGGTAACAGCAGTTAAAAAACAAGCCTATTTTTCCACAGCCATGAGCAAGCATCTTCTCAATGAATAAGCTTCCAAGAATGGTTCAGTGCTTTTTCTGACATTCTTATTTCTATAGTCTCTAATTCTCCCCAATTTTTAAGTTCATTTTCTGACCTGGAGCACTGAAACCAGTTAGCTCATTAAGTTATAATTGTTGTGACTGCCTCCTGTCTTCTTCCAGCCCATGTGTTGAGCTTAGCCATGGAGAGGTTTCTCTGAGACTGAATTCAGAATGTTGTATCCAGAATCCCTGTAATTTCTTGCGGAATGCTCAGGTTTTTCAGTCTCTTAAAAAAACAATGACAAACTCAAAACTTCAGTTAGGAAGAGCTGTGGCACATCAGACTGGGACACCTGCTTGAGGCACATATCTTAGGGCAGTGGCACAAGACCAGCCTCCGTGGGCTCCTGCTGCCAGAGCTGCTGCCACTGTGGTGGGAGGGCCATTTGCAGGCAGCGAGGAGAAGGGAGGAGAGCGTGACTGGAGGGAATGAGGAGGAAACAGCTGCACCACTGATGGTTGTCAGGACATCATGCCATGGCTCTGATGAGCAGCTTGTGTTCACAAGAGTTCAGTTGATTCTTTTATAAAAATACCTGCATTTGTTCTTACTCACATATGTAATAGGATTTTCAGGTGAATGGGTTTTTTGTTTTCGGGGCAATCTTTCAGCAGTTTGTTCCCTAAGCTAATTATTATACTCAAATAAACACCCCCACAAAACCTAAAAAAACCCAAACAACCCCCCCCAAACCCCACCAAAACAACAAAAAACCAAAAATAACCAACCAAACCAAAAAAAAACCCCAATCCCATACATCCAACTTTGCCTCTTAATATTGGACCATTGTGGTTTTTTGCTTACACACTACAGTAAACAGAAGTATCTTTTTTAACCTTTCTGTAAAACAACAGCTTTTATCTTGCTATGCTATTCATCTGTCATGTCTCTGTTCCAAGATGCACAATATTATCCTTGATCACTCTTAGGAGAAATTTTTGTCACCCTCTTCAGTCTCTTTTGGCTTTGTGCAAGACTTGAACTGTTTTTTTAAGTCACAGGTTACCACTGACTGCTATTACAAAAAAATTCTGTTCCAATTTAAGGGTTGAAAAATTGGACACAGCTTTTAAAGTGTGTTTTGTCGTACTACCAGTAATCTACTTATTCACATGGCTCCTACTGTCAACACTATCCAAATGCTAACAACATCCTTCTTTGAAAGAAGGCAGTGGGAAAAGAAAGTGTTCTTAGCCCCTCTGAAGAAGTGTTGAGATTTAGGTCCTGGTCCAAAACAGTATGAAGGCTCCAATTCCTACTGTCATTGATGTCAGTAACAAGCCACAAATCTAATGCCTTCCTTTAATTTGGACTTCAATGACTTGAAGGTATAAGAAAATGAGGGTCCAGTTCAGAACTGAATGTAAGTATCTGTATAGATAAACTGCAGTCTTCTATCACAGCCAAATACTGCAACCACAGGTGTGCCCATTTCTTTCCAGTAAAGCCATCACAGTCATTAAAAATGATCTTTTCCTAAATAGTTTTTCCAGCTTAGCTGTCTGGTTCATGAGGCCTCGGAGCTCTGAAACAGATGAAATCTACAAACACACTCATAACTTATTTCATTTGTGGAAAGGGAAAGACTCAAAGAGAGCTGTAAGTAGTGGTCAGGAGAACAGGACAGGCCACTGATGTCTGTTAAAGGGCTTAAGTTAAAGGAATATTATTTCTAAACTCTGGAAACAGCTACTATGGTAAAAACATTTCTTTCCCCATGTCACTTTGTAAACAATAAGTAAATACACAAAATACAAATTTTAAGTTATTAGGAAGAATAGCAACAAAGTAACAATTTTGATACTTTTTTAAAAAAGCTTTTGAAAGTATTCTTTGAAATATTTAAAAGGTTTAATTGTATTCACTTTTTATAATAATAAAATTTTAGCTACTCTTTTGCATTAAAAATAAGAGCTAGGGCATTTCTCAAATTTCTGAATACCAGCCAAATAAACTACAAACAGTTTCATGCTTAATTATCCACTAAGAGGTATAAAATCAAGATTGAACTGTACTTGTATTCTTAATTCATTAGTGGAACTTGAAGGCCCTCTTCTGGATTATAAATTACTGCATTGCTAAGGAACGTACACGGAAATGACAAAGGCAATGAACACTATGAAAAGATAAACATCTTAAATATTTTTTATTCATGCTATTACCGGTTTCCTGGTTTTCATTGGTATCTGCCTGTCTCAGTTACTATAATTTAGTAGCTGACAACAGCTTCAACTTCTTAGTGGATTGTTAAAAATAAAGCATTTCTTAAACTAATATTCACAAGCAGAGAGGATAGTCTAAAGAGAGTTGTAGAGAGTTTCTCCACAACTTGGTATGAAGATGCTGTGCAGCCAAATGATGGTTGCTTACCCTTATTAAGCAACAGCACACACAGAGACATGTGATCATCCATATATACCCGTCTACACAGGTATGTATGTGACTTTCAGAAATTATGACTGAAAATCTGGCTTGTGCTAGGGGCAGGGTAAAAAACAATGAAGAAACATTTACAATGGTCTCATCTCAGGTCTTGAAGGACTGTACAATTGCTTTATATGCCTTTTGATTCAACACACACACATGGACTGTAAAGGACTTACAAATATAACCTTCCAAGAGACTTACTTACTTGCCTAAACAAACGTGCTGTACAAAACGCCATCATTTTAATGGATCCATCTGTCTGTAAACAAGTCAACTTGAACCACAAATTTTCGTCTTTCTAAAAAACAGCCATTTATTCTTTTATTCGATCATTATGATAACAAGAAATCACATACACAGAGACACAGGAACAAGTATTAAGTATCCTATCAGTAAAAACTCTGTACAGAAAATCAGACATAGTTTGATTGAACTGTACATTTTAAACAAGGATGCTGAAGAAACCTTCAGATGTAATTTTTTGGTAAGTTTATTTCTCCCTCCTGTGTACGGCTACTTACGACGATCCTTTTTCCGTACTTTTGATTTTGGTGCTGCCAAGAGGAAACAGAAAGGGAGAAAAATCATCAGAAGTGAATTACATTAATACCAGTGCCATCATCCTTTTAAATTAGGTTGGGATCAAAATGGATACAAAATTAATGTAAAACCTACCATTGGGATTTTCCTGTCTGTAGAAAGCTCTTAACAACTCCACTGCTTCTTCAGCACGATAGCCAGAGGTGCACTGTTCAAATTAGAATGATGTTAGTGAGCGTATCTGAGAATAACATATTCCATACTTCACAATAATGCCGCAAGTACACAGTAATTTTAAGCAACTGTACTGTCAACTGATCTCAACAAAGGAGATCAAAAACCTCCTTTTCAGGTTAAATACTTATTATGTTTGAAAAATACTACGTTGAGGCTTAGTAGAGTAAATAATTTCCCTAAAACAAACTTTTTTAGTAACTTATGTAAAATTTTTATGCAACCTACAATTTCTTTCTTATTAATCTATTTCAAACATACTTCATATACTCCTCAAGCACTTGGAAATAAGAGACATACAGCTAGATATTTGTAGATGAGATTCCTGCCAGAAAACATTTATCCACACACCTATTTTTCATTCCAAACAGTCATCTCTCAGACCTTTTCGGTCCTTCCAAAATACTTTTCCAGGACATGAAGACTAATGACAAAGCATTTAAATGTCATTCACACTAAACCAATCTTCACCCGCTCAGAAAATAATTAGTTACTCCCATACATTCCACTGTAGTTGCCTACAGAAACAAAGGAAGGATTTGTAGCAGCAAGAACCTTCTCCTTTCTTTCTTCTGAACATATAAGAAATTAAATACCACATGCCAATGAACACTCTTTCAGTACCGACTATACAAATTAACTCAGATGCTAGTCTCACTAACACCCTGACGGAAAGACGCCTAATATGTGTACACTGGAGTGCCAAACAGTATTGTCTTGCTGAATGAAATTCTTTTGAGTCTTGAGTGCTTACTTAAAATGCCGAAATATATTACTTGTTTTTACATTTGTTAAATTATAAATATGAAGTGTGGAAAAGAACTCCAAGAACCCTGATCAGTATCATTGTATAAGGGAGGATCAACAACTCTAACAAAGATAATGCTATAAATACTCTCTATATGTATGTGTGGGTATAAAGGTATAGTACTACAATGCTGTAAAGCATCTAGACTTATGTATACTATATATCCACTGAATGCTTGTCCAGCCTTCCTTGCATAACAAAGATGCCTCCTTCTTCCCAGACTGTTCCAGTCCTCCAGTATACTTACTGTTCAGAAAGTTTCCTGATACCTAAACTAAATCTCCTTCGCTTCTTGTGCAGTCCAGATTTATTTTGGCATTTGAACTATATGAAGTAAGTCTAAGCTAATGCATTTTACCTCATATATAGACAAACTGTAAGCAAAAATACAATCACTTCCAGTGGCTCAGCTAAAAAACAGTAACTCGGTAAGTTGCTGTTACTTGATCTTTATTGATTATGTGTTTACACATTCTGCACTTTAAAGCAATTTTCCCTCATCTCTTCCTGCAGCCTACACTTACTGTTCTAAGTATTACACGTATTTTAGATTATTTAATTCTTACCTTGTCCCATGAATATAATTCCCTCTCCCTTTGATACATTCTTTTTAATGATTTAAGACTGTCATCAGGCTTTTCCTTGATTTTGTTTTACTTAGGGACCTAATGTTTTTTACGTTATTTTCTTATTAAGTCAAGTTTACTTGACTCTGATCATCTTCCGTCTGAGTCCTCTTAAAGTGATGCATAGCATTCTCAAAGCCTGGTAACAAAGCCAGACACAGCAACCTAGCTGAAAAACAAAGGGAAACATTTCACAGCTTACTTCAAATGGGTCTCCTGTGTCTACCATATCGTCAGACGAGATGCTCAAAACTGAGCCACAGCCTCCAAATCGCTCATTTCGACAGCCATATACGACCCGTGGAATTTATGGGAATGAGTCAAGGTATTAAGTTAAAGTGAAAAGCAAGTAGGAAGTACAGTAGCCTGATTTAAGTAGTCATTAAATTTCACTAAGATGTGCTTGTACTTTTCAAACTAAATTAGTTTGAGCTGCAATTCCTCCCTCATAAAATCAGAACTTACTTTGGAGTAATGTAAGATGTATTGCTGAAGATGCACATCCAGCCTTCTCCAGAAAGGGGGGAGAAGCACGAATCGCAAAGCAGAGACATAAAAAGACATGGTTTACCGATTATTACATTAAAAACTGAACACTGAACTGACCTTAGCTCATTTTACCTACTAACAGATATCTCTAAAACGTATTTTTAATCTCCAAGAGAAGTAGTTGTTTGTCGTAACTGCACCATTTTTCTTTCATTCCTGAGTCTCTCACTACTCACCATGCAGTAAATGGAGGTGGGTGCAGACCCTCAGACCACCCCTTTTGGCTTTCCCTGGCAGTGTCAAGCCCTTCTCTGTGGGCTCACTGCCAAAAGAGTAATGCCTTGACATACGGTTCCCCGGCGTGAATAAGCATGAAAGGATACTCATCAAGCGCACAGCAGCTGCACACATGATACAGGGCTCCACAGTTACATACAATACCAACTGTGGAAACACTTCCGTGTAATCTCTGTTGTGTTGCTTGCACCAGTCAAGGACCTGATCGATCGCTACCATTTCCGCATGTCGAGTAGCCTAGGAGATAAAAATAAAAATTTTCTTAAAGTTTGCATTTATTCACTTTTGTTATAGAAGCAATGAAATGCTCTTTGCTGGTTCAAGTTGCAAAAGAAATTTCATGCTGCCCAAGCTGCAGAAGAAACACTCAGCTCAAGAAAGAACATATCCAACCTCAACCTCAATCTGTAGCGTGCAGCACACAAAATCCACAAGTGCGAATCATTTTTTTTCTTCTACCTGTTCCTAGGCAGAGTAATCTGCTCAGAAGTTCTCCTCTCCCAGTCATGTCATCATAGTAAGGCAAGACATGAAAGCTCTACTTGAACCTTAAGGGACACACAAAGACCACTAGAATAACTGATCTAGCCCATAGCCACTGTGTTTCCAAGAGCAAAAATCCAGACTGGGTTACTTTCTCTGGAAATGTTAGAAAAGTTCTCCTAGCTGGTACCTTTTCCTTCCTCTGACAATGTTACTGTGCCCTCATGGAATGAATGCACTGTGAACATGCAGTAACTTCAGCATGTTTCTGGAACTGCTTGGCATGCTGTGTAGACACGGGCATTTTCAGTTTGCATCAGGTTTATCACTGCCTGGGAATACATACATGTACAGCAAGTCCCTCAAGTAATAGAGAGGGATTGCAGCATATGCCTGATTACAAAAGTGCAGAATAATATTAATTTCTCTTTTTTAAATCCAAGATAACTGATTGATCAGCATCTCAGTACCTATGGCACAAAAAACTAAACAGAAGTGTTGACTTTAATTTCAGAGAGACAAAAACAATCAGTAATGTCCCAGTATTGCTCTGGAATGTCTGCAGCACTGTGTTATGCCAATCAAATGTCACAGCAAAAATACCAAAAAGTAATAGTTATAAAGGGACTTTCCAGTTACAGTCTGATGCTTATTTGAATTACGACCGCTATTATTTTCCTTATTTTTTTCTATTCTGAAAAAAAGTTTTTGACACACGCAGTAGGCTAATATTTAATCAATACCAATTACACTTGTACCTCTGCTTCATGTCTTTATGTGACCTTAAATAACTTCCCCTCAATACGTGAACTTGGGTTAATGTTTTAGCACTGTGAAGATCTGTGGTGATAACAGTGAGATGCTCTACAATAAATGGCAAAAGACGTGTAACTTACTGCTAAGTTTAATATCATTTTAAAATGTTTTAAAACTCCTACAGAGATCTATGCTGCCTATGCCTACATTAGCAAATAGTGCAGTGCAAGAGGAGTGTATCTCTGCAGCAGAAGAGTGCTGAGGATTCAGCACCAATTCAGGGAAGTTCACCCTGGCCTAGGTCCAGTTTAGTCCCACAGACGGTGTATTTGTGGCAACAGCTGGAGTGCATTAGGGATGCTCCCCCAGTGCATCTTTTCAGCATAATTTCATCTGCCAGGAAGACAGCTTGCCATCTCGGAGACACAAACCAAAGCAGGAAGCACAAACAGTAAGCAGACACAAGAAATTTATTCTAGGAGTACACTTGTAATTTGAACTAACATAGTAATGAACCCACTCAGAGTAAGAACATGGATCTGAATCAATGTGCAGACATGATCCTTCCAGACCTACTAGTGAAATGTTGCAATGAAGGTTCCCTAGTTGAATAAATGAGATCACATCAGCTGAAATCTCAGTGTACACACTTTATGGAGACACAGAGCACAATGTCCTCCAGATGCCTCAGAACTACCACTGCTACTGTAACTCAAACATGTAAGTGGTGGCTTATCTATTTCTGTGCCCGTCAGATCAAAAGAGACATGAACAACACACTGGCTTTTTGCCTCCTAAGCACCAGCTGAAAGTCTGTAAGCAAAAAGCCTTCTTTACCAGAGGAAAACATGCCTCTGTCCTCATAGACTCTGTTTTATACTGCATACACCTAGCAGCTTTCAGGCCTGTGCTGATCTTGGGAGTACAAGTTTAAGAAAAGCCATGCTGCAGGGCATATCAGCTTCCGCAGGAATACAAGACAGTTCCACAAAAGAGATTACCCTAAGATGGAACATTATTACATCCCAGTGCACCTAGATTTTAAGTAATACACCCTGGTTTCGTCATCTCACATCACAAAGACTTGGGAACACCAGGACTAATTCAACTCACAGTGAGAAAGGATTATCCAAGTTACAGAACAGTCTCTGTTAAGACACTAATTAGACTATGGCTCTTAACTCACCAGATACAGTAATTAGTTTTGAAAGTTAAGAGGACTACAGTAGAGGTTTAAAAAAAAAAATCAAGAAAAATGTGGAGAATCACAGTTATAATTGTGATGTATTACTTTTCATAACAAGCGGGCACCCAATGAAATTATCAGGCAGCAGATATAAAACAAACAAAAGGAAGTACTCTTTCACAAAGCGCCTAATTAAATTGTGAAACTCGTTGCCACAGGATGCTAGGGAAGCCAAAAACATAAATGAGTTCAAGAAAGGTTTAGACAAATTCATGGAGGATATGTGCACAGACAGCTATCAGAAATAAGGATCCAGATACAGTCTTGGGCTCTGGAAGTCCCAAAGCTATTCACTTTCAGAAGTAGAAAGGATATGCAAGGGGAAGATTTACACTACTCTCTTCTTGTTTCTTGAGCTCCTTACTAACACTTCTGTTGAAGATCCCCCTTAAAGACAAAATATGGGAAAACACCACCTTCTAGATCTGTCTTAGGATTTTATTTTGTATTAAGCTATGACTAGATAGCCTTTTTTATTGACTAAGGACCTAAGACAGAGAGCATTTTACTGGGAAGTGTTTGATTGCTGATCAACACATGGGAATAAAGATGCTAAAAAATTGTTTCTAGCTGGGAAGGGTCACATATGCTATAAAGAAGAAAATTTTCAGGTTGGTCTGAGGCAAGACTGTGAACAAGCAAGAGTGGGAGCTGCCAGAGGGAACACAGTACCGGCACAAGCTTGTGAATGAATTGTCGGGCTGTTAAAAACCAACGTCTTACACAGGCATTTGTTGCAATATTGCCCAATGAAGACAAGTAATAGCATGCCTAACTATTTTGAAATAGGCAAGGGCAGAATTGTAGGGAAAGACTGCAGAGCTAACTGGATAAATGATCATTTTCTAAAATTAGGAAGAAAGTTTTCAATAAGTTACAAAAAGTCAATATATTACAAAGCTACATTTTGGGGGTCAGAAAGAAAAGGCTAAAGGAAAAATCACTTGAGAGGAATAAAAATACCTCGACAGAAAACATGTCAAAAAGGAGTTAGCACTGCTACACAGTGACATTGAGATGAGACTCGAATACAATCATAGTACTACTCCAAAACAAAATGAATAATTTGCTTTTTCAATAAAAATGATGCAGAGAATGTGGTCAGAAGGCAAAATTAAGAGTATGAAAGCACAAATTACAGTGTATGAGATACAGAATTAGGTCTTTAAAATTAAGAAATGGCCTAGGGCATGGAAGAAGGATGAGGAGCAAACCCCCAGGTTGATAAAGCACTGCCATCAAAAAATGCTCAGGAACTTGTGCATGAGGCTGCCAGTATCACAGCAATGCTTTAATACATCAAGGGAGAGTATTGCATGGCTGAAACCTGTCAAAGCAAACAGAGTCACTGTATTGAAAAATAAGAAGGATGCACAGTCCTGACACCTGGATATCCAGGAGAGACTCAACAGCAAAACAGGCAAGATAACACACTTTGAACAACAAACTAACAAACTAATCCTTATAAAAGGCAAATGAAACAAAAAAAATCAGTAAGATACCTGACACTAAATTGGCCTAGTAGGCAAGAGAAACACCAGTCTCCTCTCTCTGCATCTGGTACAACCTGTGAAATTACTGCGAGTTTGGAGAAAACAGCCTGGTGCAAGAAAGGTAAGGTGAGCAAGAAGAGACGTTGCATTGACGGGGAAAATATTTGTCCAGAGAGAACTAATTAGCAAAGACAATCAAAGATAATTTTGCTTGAATGTTTTCAGCTGTGACATTGGCATTAACTGGAAGAACACCTACAGCTGACTATGTGACGTCTTTCAAATGATGACAGACTTCACGAGAAGTGACAGGGTCAGATGTCACTCAAGACCTGAATAGTCTTCTGGATAGGAGTAAAAAAAAAAAGATTCAAAGTAACAAATGAAGAATAACAAAACAGCAACATAACAGATCAAAGAAGCTCTGGAAAAGATGGGTGGACTTTCTTCCAGGGAGAATGGGAGGTATTATTGTCATCAAACAAAGCACAAGAGAAACTCCATCTGGAATAAAGTATAGAGTTCTGGTTAAGTGAACTCAAGAAAGATGAATCAAAGCTGGAATGGCTATATAAAAGAATTATTAGAATGAACACAGAAAGCAAGCCTGTCTTCTGAAAGGAAATTAAACAGTTGGCTTGGGAAAAACAAAAGCCAAAAGAGAATAAGACTTTAAATACATCCAAGCTATGTAAAATAATGGATGATGCTGGCACAAGAACAGAGAGCTATAAACAGAACATAAAAAGTTTAAAACTGGAAATCAGATGTTTTTTACCCTTCTGAGGAATGAGGTTCTGGAGAAGTCCTTCAATAAAAGGTGGAACAAGAAATTAGTTTTAAAACAAACCTTGACATTTATGATGTCTGCGGGAACTGCCTCAATGGTTCAAGAGGGTTGTTTTTTTTCCCAAGGATTGTCCCTAAATAATGCCAGAAACCCTTAGGAGAAAACCAAAAACAATTTTCTGCATTCACATTTCCTAGCAAGTACTACTTTCAAGCTTACATTTTCTTTTAGACTATATGGAGCAATTAAGTATCTGATAAAAAATTTAGAAGCACTAAGTACTCAGCATTTCCAGTCACTATATTATAAACATTTATGAAAATGAAGCCACAAAAGAACTGAAACTTGAGCTAAACAGCAGTTCAATAAGGGCTTGGCTTTCAAAGATATTAACAGACAACTGTTTCCAAAAGGCAGCTGAATCTTTTAAAATCAGGCTACTTGCATTTTAGTATATATTCAATATGTATTCAGTACGTATTTAGTATGTATTCAGACCACCCTGATACAAAAAAAGCCTGAAGGTTTCCTGATATTTTTAAGTTGATTATGATTTTGTTATCAGTCTTGTCAGTTATGTTCTATTAACATATGATTTTTACAGAGTATTAATATCTCAGGTATGATTTTTCCCACCAAGTGTCTGCTTCCCATAGTGTTTACAACTATGCAACATGAGAATCTACCTTCTCTGTCCTCTGGCTTTCTTAAGAAGTATTAGAATCATCTTAATACAATTGTCCTGTATCACCATTTAGTATAATGATTCATCCTTACTGCTACATTTTTGAGCTTCAAAGACTAATTTTCACTTTACATTATATATTCATATTTGAGACATCTAATATATATTACAGCAAGATCCTGCAATCAGATTCATTTATACAAAACTTCCAGTTGTACAAAATCCCTGTTGGCTTTAATGGGTCTATCAGCAAGGATAGGATCTAACTTGACGGTTACAGTTGCAACACATCTAAAATTTACAGGCATATCTTTTAGAAAGAAGAATTTTGTCAAAAGGAAGAATTTTTGTAAACTAAATGTGACATTTGGCTACTCTACGTATTCTGTAAGTCTACACAACTTCCCAACTACTTGTCTTCTTCTGCATCTTCATTACTTATTCCTTTATTTGTACGGAATTTTTCCTAGAAAAGCAAGAGAGTTGGATTTCCAACTTAGAGTTCGGTACTTTTCAAACAGCCCTACCACATCACATGCAAACACTAGTCTACCAACAAAATGAACTGCTCCTGGAGCGTCTGCGGATAGAAGTTCACCAGAAAAGGCTGCACGGGTCACTCTTTTCTCACTTCTAACCCCCAGGTGACTTTAAAGGCCTCCAGAGAGCACGTCTGAGACTCAGTAATGGGACAAGGGCAGGGCAGGGCAGGGCAGGGCAGCAGTGCCCAAGACGCGGCGTCCTCGGGGGGATCCCAACTCACGTTCTTCGTCTCGTTGACCTCGTTCCTACCCCTGCCTATGACCTCGCCGTCGTAAACCAGCAGGCAGCCCACGGGAACCTCCCCTTTCTCCAGCGCCTCTTTGGCCTGCGGGACAGACAGACAGACAGACAGAGAGACACACGGTGGGCACGGACGGGACCGCGTTACCGCGGCAGGAGGCACGGACGGGCTTTCGCCGGCCGCCCCTCTCCCGCCCCCTCCCCGCTGCCCGCACAGAGGGAGCCCCCAGCCGCACTGACCACGTCGAGAGCCTGGTCCATCCAGGCCAGCGTGGCCGCCTCTCCCTCTCCCTGCCCCATTCCCTGCTCCGCCATGCCGGGCCCGGGCGGTCTTTCCGGGGCACCGCGGGCGGTGCCGCCGCCGCCACCGCCCCTTCCGCCAGCGCCGCGGGAGCCGACGGGCGGCCGGGCCGGGCCGGGCGCGCAGGATGCTCCGGTCCCTCTGGAGTTTCCTGAAGCGGCACAAGAAGAAATGCCTCGTCCTCGGCACCTTCCTGGGCGGTGAGTGCCCGGGGGGCGGCAGCGATCGTGCGTGCGGGGTGGGAGGCGGGCGCGGTGCTGGCCTTGGGGACGGGGGGGCCTCCCCGCCGAGCGCTCCCGGATCCCGCCGGGGAGGCCCGCTCGGAGCCAGCGCTGAGCCCGGCGAGCACCCCGTGGCTGGGCGGGTCCCCCGCTGGCTGGGAAGGCTCTGTGCCCCTGGGCCACGGGAGCAGGGAGCTCCGGGGGGCGCGGAGCGGCCCCTGAGCCCGGCTGTGACACAGAAACGCTCCCACCGACCGCGGCCGGGAAAGCCCGGCGGGCAGCAGGACTTTCCCCCCAGGCAGAGAGGGGAATCTGCACGGCGTTCCTGAAGCCCTAGAAGACGGGAGTTCGGGCTGCCGGGGCGCTCTTACGTTGCTTCGAAACACGCAAGGCGTGGGTGACATTTGTGTTACTTTCTGTTTTACTTGTGCTTTTGGGATGGAGGCTGGAAGCCTCAACTTTCATATGTGACTTGTGCGTTGAGGTGAATTGTTAAAATGTCACGGATTCGCAGAATCGATTAGGTTGGAAAAGACCTCTTGACACCACCGTATCAACTAGACCATGACACTCAGTGCCACGTCCAGTTTTTTCTTAAACACCTCCAGTGACAGTGACTCCACCACCTCCCTGGGCAGCCCATTCCAATGTCTAATTGCTCTATCTGTGAAGAAATTCCTCCTAATTTCTAAACTAGACCTCCCGTGGCACAGCTTATGACCATGTCCTCTTGTCATATGGCTGGTTGCCTGGGAGAAGAGGCCCATCCCCATCTGGCTACAACCTCCTTTCAGGTAGTTGTAGAGAGTGATAAGATCTCCCATGAGCCTTCTCTTCTTAGGCTAAAGAACCCCAACTCCCTCAACTGCTCCTTGTAGAATATACACTCAACCCTTTATCAGCTTTGTTGCCCCTCTCTGGACAAATGTAGACTGGCTGCAGACACAAAACTTTCATGGAGAGAATTTGTGTTAATTTTTCAAGCAGTTTTTTCTTCCTTAAAACTTTTGTCTAACCCATAGTGTGGTCATGGTCTAGTAAGGTCCACCTTTCCTTGGAGTTATTATGGGATTGGTTTTAGTTGGATTTAAAAGAGCACATTGGATCTTTCTGTTTAATGATAAAGTGCATAGCTGTGCAGTGGAGATTAGGTGCTTCTTAAAAGGTACAGCTATGTCTTTGCACACTCAGTCATCAGATGTACTTATATCTGATGTAAATGAACAAAGAATTACATTTTACACAGATGCTAAGGAATGTTTCTGTTTGTTTATACCCATTAGAACTTGCCTGAACAGTTGAATATTCTGAGGGCTGTGGGGTTTTTGTAATATGTTCTGTCATATGTTCAGGTGATGTCCCCTGTGAAGGTGAGTTGTATTTACTTCTGGCTTGCCTTGGTTTTTGTGTCCTCCACATCCTTTCATCATTAACTCCTTCTGCGTTTTTCCAAAGAGTGCCAATTAATGCGTGATAATAGGTTAGATGATGGTTACTGCAGTACTGGTCAGACTGCTTCTCCAGTTCACCCCATCACCTGCAGGTTTTGTGTTTACCACCACACTTACAGCCCACTATGTTAATAAACAGATTTACTTCAATACGCCCAGCTGTAACCCATAACCTGTTCCCCCTGTCTTTTACTGTCTGTCTGAGAGTGGTGAGTGGACAAGTGGGAAGAGTAAAAACATCATTTGTCCCAGCTTCAATTAGTAAACATGGATCAATGTCCAAGGGGGAAAGCAGGTATTGGGGAGCTTGTGGCTCTTAGTAGTCCTGAAAATAGTAGCCTGAAATTCTAAATTCCTCATGTATAAGCAGCCTTCTGCCAGGCTGCAAAACAGGCTAAAATCCCTGAATTTGCAGCTTTTTCCTAATGTTGGGTGTTGTTTATGTGCAATTCAGTGTCACTTTCACTAAAGTGCTGCTGATTGGATGAAGTGAGCTTAAAAAAATAATAATCATGGACTAAAATAAAGTCATTTAAAGAATGACTAATCCCTAAACCCCCAAGATGCTCCTCCTCTAACAAGCATTTCAACTTCTAGCTGAAAATATTGAACTATGCTGTCATTTTCTGCAGCATGGATCAAGCACAAGTTTTCTCAGGTCATGTAGTATTTGAGGACTCTGCAGAGAATTGCTTTTTTTTGTATTTGAGACTGAAGTAAATCGGGGCTTCTGCAAGTGGCTGAACATCATTAGCTGCCAGCAGCTGCAACTTGCACCATGGTATTTTAAGGCATCCTGGGCGATGGAGTGATGTCCTGCAGAGCACTGCATTACAGTTGCTCAGCAGCTGAATCTGGAGTGCTTTGGCCATCTACCTATTAGTTATGGATCAGACCTTAAAATAACTCCAGGAGCTATGGCAATGCCATCACCAATAATCAGAACCCTGAGATCTGCAGTGGACTCTCCTCCAGAAAATACTGCCAAATCTTGAAAGGTAGAATGCAACTTTACATGCTGCTTTGATTTGAGAACAGAATATTTGGAAGTGGCTCGATGGTTTAAGAAAAGCTTCCAGATCTGCTGATTTAATACCAGAGCCTGGAATCTACTGCTGTCTGGTGTTTGGTTTCTTTTTAAGAGCTACAGGTGCATCATCTGGGAAGAAGGATGTAACAAGGAAAATGGGACATCACAAGATTTAATGATTTTAAGTCTTTAGCTGGCACATGATCTGAGATTAATGTGAATATTTAATGATTCATTAGACCCTACAGCAGAGTCTCTGTGTTATTACTGATACAGGGTTGTATCAGTGTTGTGTTACTGAAGCATCAGTGCACCAAAGTTGAGTTGGTTTGAAGTTTTCCTCTTTTTTATCAAGGTGGATTCCTTATGTGTTATCAGTAGCTGTCATTCTTAGTGTAATTTCTATCAATCCCAACACTACAACATACTTTCCTACTTATGAAGGTGCAAACCTCACAAAATAAGAGCTCAAATTGAGGGGGAAAAGCAACTGAAAAATAGGTGTCACCTTCCCCTAATCAGAGAGTGGGGTTGAAAAGACCCCAACTTAGCAAAGACTCTGTGCAAACCCTATCTTTCAGAAGTTGTTCTTTTAACAGTACAAAATAGATTGCACACTGAAAAGACATATCTCTTCAATCAAGCGAAATCTAGTGGTCTGGGATCAAACCCACTAGAAATAGGTAAAGTAGAGAGAGTGAGCTGGCATGATGGAGCTGCAAGGACACATTCGTTACACTAGTTCTGGTGGGATAGGTAGGTTAAAGTAGTTTTTATCTTAGTGCTCAGTGTACAAGGTAGATTTCAGTGGATATTACAAAATGATTCACCATTAAAATTCTATTGCTGCAGTAGAAGAACAAGTTCAGGGTGTGTCTGCAATGTATGGTTCAGATTTCAGTGGTGAATTAATTATTGCTGAATTTCATGTGTTGCAACCTTTGGCTTGCAGAAAGAGCATTTCAGTTCAGAAGTTTGTCTGCTTAGCAGAGAAAGTTGGCTTGGTTTGTGAGTGAGCACAGGGGCATCAAATATGTTTTGGTGGGACTCAGTGCTATCAGGAGAATAGGGCTTTAGTGCCTGCGGATTTTAAAGATGGTTTTCAACCATAAGAGGACAGTTGTATGTCAGCTGATGCACGGCTTCCTTAAACATAAGGATGAACCACAACTTATAAAGCTGTCTGTGTCCTGGAAGGATGCAGGTTTATGTGTGTCAGCACAATTTCTACATAATAAAATTCTTAAAACTGAAAATTTCACCTTTTTTTCTGAGGTAAGTATGGCGGTGAGGGCAAAGGTTACATAGGGTTGTAAATAGGTTTCCTTAACACTTGATGCCTCCTAGTTACCTTCTCACCCTTCTGCTCACCCCTCCATTCCACCTGTGAAGAAAGGAAAGGGCTGAGGGGGAGGGAAGTCATAATTTAGGTGATGTGAGAAATATCCTACCTCTTTGGGGCTACTAGCAGAAACATGTAAGAGCCTGCAAATTTTATAAACTACTTGTGTTACTTACATTTACATGGGAAGAGACTATACAGTGCTACAGCCAAAGAGAGCTACGGAGACAAATTAGCACACATTTATCTGAAATCTAAGTGTTACTTCCACAGGATATGGGTACTGTAGACCCCAGGGTACTCCTGCTGTTGTAGGACAGTGTTGTGGTTTAACCCCAGCCAGCAGCTAAAGCATCACAGAGCCACTTGCTCACCCCCCCACCCCCTCCACAACCTCTCCAGTGGGATGAAGGGGAGAATCAGAACTGATTGATGCCCAACAGTCCCTGGGCAGTGCCTTCCCCCTTAGCCTTCATCCTTGTTTTATTGCTGAACAGGACATCCTGTGATGAAGGTATCCCTTTGGTCTGCTGGGGTCAGTTGTGTCCCCTCCCGACTCCTTGTGCACCCGCAGCCTGCACCCTGGTGGGGCGGTGTGAGAGGCAGAAAAGGCCTGGACACTGTGCAAGCGCTGCTCATCAGTAACAAAAACATGTCTCTATTACCAACACTGTTCCCAGCACCAGTCCAAAACACAGCCCCGTACCAGCTACTATGAAGAAAATTAACTCCACCCTAATCAAATCCAGCACAGACAGCCAGTACAAATATAAATACATTTCACTTTGTAGATCAGTTTTAAAGCAGTATAAATTGCAGTTTGAGATCCTTACTGAGGTTCCTGTACTTAACATCAGGTGATGTACTCCTAGTTTGTTCCACTCATCTGTTTCTGATCTCTCCGAATCAGAAGCGTTTGGACTATAGTCTTTTGTATAGTTCCCATTTTGATGAAGGTAGAAAACGGTTTACGGAGGAATTATCTATTGGGCAGTCTCATGATTTCTGAATTTTCTTAGTTCCTGGTTTTGTATGAAACATAAGGGAGAGATTCAGTGTGACGTTCCACGTATACAACAATTTAGCTAATTATAAATCTTGTTGCTGCCACTTTTTGCAGACCTCCTATCACATACCAAGAGGTAAAACTGAGTTATATTAGCTGTCATAAAATGGTGGTGTTTGCTTTGCTTGTTTATAACAAGAGAGACTTTCAAAATGTCAGTTTAGTTTCTGACAGGTTTGTTAGCTGATTTGACATTATGGCAGTTCTTGGGATGTGGCTTTCTTTGGTCCTGCTTCCAACTCCAGGTTGGAACATCCACGACGTTTTCGTGTGATGCATTCATTTTGGACTTCTTAGAAGTCTGTGTTATTTTCAAGTCTTAATTAATGCTACATGTGTTAACATAGATACACATGGTTGTTTTAAAATAAATTGTGAACACACATGAGACCAACTCCCAGGTTGGCAGCTTCTTGAAATATCCCATAAGTCAAATCTGCAGAGGCTCCACTGCAGTCCTCAGGCACAAGTGACTAGTGGGCAGAAGTTCATTGTCATAACTGAGACTTGAATTTCCCAAGTGAGGTGGTGTGTCCTCCAGGCAACTTAGAGGCACCTACAAGCCATGCAGGTAACAGAGTCTGTCAGTCTGCTGCTGACAGCCAAACTCCAAACTTATTATTGTTCATTGGTTTTGCTTCAGCTGTGTGGATGGTGCAACTTTTACCTTGGTTAAACTCTAAAGCATTGCATTCCCAAAGATGAGGGTGATACCAGATAAGCAACATCTGTTAGCAGTGGGTTAAAGTTATGGCTTAGCTCAGGAAAGAAAGGGAGAAATAAGATGATTAGTAGCTGGTGTTGCATTGGTTTAGACAAGTGTTTTTTTTCTGGAAACTCCTTTAAACCTGGATGACTGCTACTGCAACTTTAAACCCTCACGAGGCACAGCAGTTATTACTAAAGAGAAGTCACTCAGCTTTAACAGTGAAGTATTAAGAAATTAGCTGTCTCAATCTTAAGCTGCTGCTCCAGCATATCACTCAAGGGTATGCACATAATTCTTTTTGATCTGTTTACATGTCTGCCTATGTCCTGTCTACATTCAGGAAGGGTCTTTATTTATACTTCTGACTTTTCTGCCACAAAACCTGGAGTTAAAAGGATTTATTTTGAGGTGAGAGAAAGTAAGCAAAAGTAGTCATTTAAACAAATGACTCTGTGTTAATGTAATGTGAAAAATGTGGTGGGCTAAAATGATTGGAAAAAATCTTGTGTTAAAAAATCATTTGCTAATGCTAAAAAATTGTTTCTATTTCATTATGTTAGTTGAAAAAAAAATCAGTACCCCGGTAGTTGTTTTCTAAATAGATATTCTTGGCAGGAATCGGTAATTTTTTAGAGAAAAATAATCTAATTGTTATTTATGAAGTCTCATTATGGTCAACAATTTAGTGGTCAAATCACATTTTTTGTATATGGACTCATAATATTAAAGTTTGCATCTGATGGAGTATTCCACATGGCAAATGGTCATTCTGCCTAAACACTGAAGCAAGAGAGAGACTTATCAATTTCTATTTTATGAGGCTTTTGGGAAATAAATGGAAATGACTGTGGTTGTTCCAAACTGGTCTGGCTTGTAGTTGCCTGTTAGGAAACATAATGCTAGTATGAATAGCTGGACTTGGTAGCACAAAGTTGAAAAACCTTTCAAAATACTGATGATAGTTTTGGAGAACATTTTGAAAGGTTTTAATGACCTAAAAAATGTAGCTGAATTCAAAAGCTTGGGGAGTTTGGGCTTGGGGTTTTTTGAATTATTTTTTAGTTTTTGTACATTTGGTTTTTAAAAATAATTTTGAAACTTTTAGCATTCAACTGTTTGAATGTTCAGATATTAACTTCTAAATGTGAAAATTGAAATTTGTGACTGTATGTTTAGAAAGTACTTTGTGGGAAAAAATAAGTAAAGACTTGATTTGTTTTTCAGGTTTCTCCTGCGTATCGTTATTGACCTAACAGATTTGGAGCTGACTCTCTGTAGAGGAGTTTCAGTAGTTGAGAGTATTGCTCCACAGCAGACAGAAGATGATAAACTTGTACAATAGTCTTTTCTCCTTGTGTTACTTCCTCCCTTATCTCTGTCCCACCTCCAGCTCTCTCATGAGAGACCATGGGAGGCACTTTCTACACCTAAATAGGTAACTGCTGCTGCCAGTGCATACAGGAGGCAGCAGGTGAGCTGGACACACAGAAGGTGTTGTAAGAAGCCCCAGGTGGAGGGTGAGAAATCAATGCAAAGCAGCTTACAGTGGGCAAAAGTGCTGAGGATAAGCCTAGAAGATGTAGTGGTATCTTGAAAAGCTTGGAAAGTGGGGCAAAGATGAAGAGGGCTGCAGGCAGCCTGGAGAGATCTCCGAACCTCTGGTGGTGTGGGACATGTAGTTGGGGGGAACTTCAAGGGGATGTATGTTGGGAGAGGAGAAAATGTAGAATGAAGATTTTTGGTTGGTCTTTGCGGAAATGGAGATTTATAGTGAGAGGGATGAGGGATGGTCAGATCCTCAGGAGTGGAGCTGGAAACCGGGAACTTGGTGAAAAAGAAAAGCCACAGTCAAGCCCCATTGGAGCTAAGGTGCTTCCTACGGAAGTTTCAGGACCGAATGAAGGAAGTGTTGCTCTGTAGCATTTTTCTCCTACGTGATTCTTAAGATTTGAGTTTTATCTCTCCCTCGTGCTAATTTTTAATCTCCAGACCTGCATTCCTGTTTTTTTTCTCTATTCTTTTTTTGTTACCCTACATTTTCTTTCATTTTGTTTCAGTCTCTTCAGTACTAGTTGTTCACATTGCAGCAGTACCAAAAATGTCTTCTGTGAATGGCAAGATATCTCCTCTCGGCAAAGTTTCTTATACCGCTTCAAGTCATTACCCCTGAAATTTTAATTAATTTTGAAAACATTATTTCTGATATTACTTTGTCAATCATTATTAAAATACCCAAAACCCACATATCCAAAAAAACTCCATTATGCACCCTTATGGTTTAAAATCAAAATAAAAGGGTTGAAGGGACCTTTCTCACTTTTTTAAAGCAACTTTTGAGTATTTCTCTGTAGGAGTCTATTTATTGGGAAAATATGGGCAGAAGAAAATCAGAGAAATCCAAGAACGAGAGGCAGCTGAATACATTGCCCAAGCACGAAGACAGTATCATTTTGAAAGTAATCAGAGGACGTGCAATATGACAGGTAAGAAAAGGAAATAGTTACTCTTCTTGGTAGGTAGGATTAATTGGGGGTACATGCTACATATTGTCAGGATGGAAGAAAAACAGAAATGTAGGTGAATTCAAAATCTTCAGTATTGGTGCATAAATAGAGTTGTTTTGCATAACAAAAAGACTGAAGAACAGAGGATTGAAGGGGTTTTAGGGGACATCTGAACCCTTTATCCATCTATAATCATACAAGTATACATGACCAATTTTTGGTCACTTCGAGACCCTTTTTCCTTAAACTGCGTGTCATACTGAATTATGAAGCAACATCCAGATTCAAACAATACTGAATTTACAGAAGAATTATTGTATCTATTTTAGCACATTGTTATAGCACATGCATAGCTGGCATGAACTTGTGGGTAAATGTTATTTACAAATAAGAATCACATCAGTCCTACACAGTTAAAAGATACCTGACTAGGTGGGGAGCAAAAAGTGAAAGAATTTTTCTTACAGTACTGGGCTTAGGATTTTTGGAGACGAGGTGGCAGAGTAGAGTTTAACAAGCTCCTTGTCGTTCTTGTAAATGCAGGCCATTTTTAGAAAACAAATTGGGTGGCATTTTCTTTTTCTGTTGAAATTTTTAATGGCTTCTTGGGTGGCTGTAAGTGCTTTCTGTGCACTGTGTTTACCCTGACCAGTTGGTATTTCATTTTCATCTTTTCTATTTTGTACTGCTGAGATTGATTTTGCTGCAAGGACTGAGTTTTTCTATGCCCTTCTTTGTACAAAGTATCTTCTCTCTGGCAGCATGCATTCCTGACAAGATTTTTCATACTTTGTTCTTATTATCTATTGTGTTTTCTGTTTCCTGTTCCCATCATATAGCAGCAGATCGGACATCATTCTGAAAGTAAAGGATTTTTTTCACACCAGGTTTCTTTCATTTGAAACATACCTTTCCCTGGTTCTCTTGTTGGAAAAAAACAAACCTCAGATACTTTACTTCTCACTTGGAGAAATGCAGCAGCTAGGTGTTCATCAGATTTTCTTCTGGGGAGTTGAAGGCAGGATGATGTACGTGTAGGATTTGAGTGGACATTTGCAGATAGGGACAATAAAAACATGTGACAGTAAGGGCAGCGTTGTCTCTGAGCTCGTAAGAGGCACAGAAGTTGTTATTGCACCTCTGAGTGCTCCCAGGGTTTCCTATTTTACTTGTCCTCCCAGCTTTGCCTGTTGAGCAATGGGACGTATATTGTGTAGCATCTATTGAGTATGAGATGAGGATAGGTTTATGATGTTTGGAATTTTTTTTTTATGTTGATGGATTTTGTTGTTTACTTGCTTTTTTTTCTTTTGATAACAGTTCTGTCAATGCTTCCAACATTGAGGGATGCCTTAATGCATCAATTAAACTCTGAGAGTCTCACATCTCTACTTAAAAATAGGTAAGACTATTTTAATTGTGTTAAACTGCACTTGTTTTGATCACGAGTTTTTGTCAAATTATGTAGAGATCATGCAGGATTTTGGTTCTCTATCCCATGAAGTCCCTAGTCTTAAAGTATTTCAAAATCACTGTGTAAATATTGTGTCATGTTAGATGTGTTTTGATAGGCATGGCTGGCGTTTTCTGAACATTACAAGAACTTATTCTTCCTTTAAGGTGTTGCAGAGAGAGACATGTCTTTTGTTGGAATGCTTTTAAGATACATGGATAAAAGTACTTAGAGGATCTAGTCCTCTCTCAAACAGGAGAGAGTATCTTGAGTGAGTTGTTGATGTTGTGTTTGTAAAGATGTTTATGTAATCTTATCAAGTTCAGACGTGAGTAGAAGTGGAAAGTATCCAAGATGAGATTGGAAATGGATGTAAGCAATGAGAAGTAATTTTCTTTCCCCCACACCTTTTTTTTTTAACGTAGAACAAATGGGGGCATGTAATACATTAAGAGAAATGCTGCCCTATCAGAAAAAAACCCTGAATTTCCTTATTACTGCAGGAACAAATTGCCTATTTTTAAATACATGAAGTGCATAATAGTGTACCTTAAACGTAAACTGCTTGTCATCTGGCACAGGGTAAAATTGTTAATGTAGGCAGTTAACACAGGGCTTCTGACTCACTCAAGACTGTCTTTCTAGTTTACCTCCCACTAGTTTATTTATGTAGCTATAACTTCAGCTGTCCAGCATTTAATAGGTTACAAATTCAGTCACTTTTTGTCAGTCAAAGAACTCCCACAACAGGGCAACAGAATGAGATATTTAAAGGGGAAGTTGCAGCATGAACAATGTTTTTATAATAAATTATCTGAGAATTTGGAACTGAATAGTATTTACTCCAAACAACAAGAAATTAGGAAAAGTTAGTTTTAACGGAAAAAATCATAATAAGTCTTACTCAAGATAAAAATTAGAATGAACAAAAGAGCTTGTGGATCACCAGATATGTCATCTGGACTGTGTAGCAAAATAGTCAACAACAGTTAGTTTGTTCTCTGTAGCAAGCATTCCTTTATCAAAATATACCTAACTTGTTTGACTAGCTGAAACAGTTGATGGGTACATTGACACACATCTTAATTCCAGCAATCCCAGTGAAAATAGAGATTAGACTTTTTTATTATGCATTTTGAAAACAAATTTTTTTTTAGATACTGGTTACATGAAATATTCTATAAGCATGGACGTTCATTTAGAGTGTATCTTAGAGTGGAGTTTGTGTCTCAGTGCTTCCAATTTTTACTCACACTTCTAGTTTTAACCAGATGCTTGGACTTCCCTGTGAAAACATAGAGAAAGGGTTGGGATGACAGATGACAGAATCAGCCAGCAAGGCTGACTCCATTTCAAAGCTTTTTGTTTCTGTAGCAAGCAATGGCTTTCCAAATCAATAAATGTGAAATAAAAGTTGAGTTTTGAGTAGCAGCTGAATCTTAGCAAATTGCAGGAGATGAAGACCGAAAAATTAATTTCCACTCTTAGGCTTAACGCTTGCAGACCTAAACTGTTACCAGGCTGCTGCCTTATGTTGTGAGGAGAACTTTTGTGATCATGAGCTCAGAAAAATGTTTTGATGTAATAGGTGCAAATGTAGTTGGCTGACGTTGATGTTTTGGCTTCTCTTTATCTCTTCAGTCGGCATGAAAAACTTTCCCTTCATAAGAAACAAATATGTCTTTAAGTCCTGTTATGTTTTATCTACAGAAATATTATTATATTTTTTTTATAGTTCTTCCTTTGTTTTGCTTTGGAATAGCTTTAAAAAATTTGCATATAATAGCTTGTCTATAAATTGCTTTTGTATGTGCTGTGGATCGTTGTATCTATTGCAGCTGTTGTTTATATAACTGTCTGGTTTTTTGAGTTGTAGATGCAACAGTTTATTATAACAATTCATTTGCATTATTTCATAGCAGTGAACTTAAAAATGCATTGTTTATGTAAGTGATATAGGGGTCAAACTGATACCAAAGTGCCTGTAAAGAGAAGTGATTTCTGGTGAAAAATGTAATTTTCTTTTTATAAACTAGGTTACTGTAAAGTCTAGGTTAATTTGAACTCTCAGTCCCAAATATTTGAACATTAATTCTGATCCTAAGAAATTACCAAATGTTTCCCTAAGTGACTTTTACAATATATATCTCCCATGATAAACACACCATCCTTTACTGACACCCATTCTTTACTGACAGTGCTTAACAGGTGAGAATATGGCTGATGAAAGTTTTGGATGGTTATCTGGCTCTTATCCCTGCTACTGCTGCTTGCTAAAATTACCTCTGGATAGTAGTTACAAATATGCCATGTACCTTAGGCAGTTCAGGTGTGTCTATGCAATCTACAGTCTTGCTTTTTTGACCACAGAATGTATAAAATTTTAGGTATTGGTCAGGTCAAAAAAGTGAACCTCAACCAAAGAAAAGAGGTTAACGTACATTTATGTGGATGGCACAAGATTTCTTTTCCACAGATGGTCATGATCTCTTTGTTTTTTGATGGTCAAATATAAACTTTAAACCCGCATCAGGCAATGGTAAATCTTAAGAGAAAGTAGTGTGATCCTGCACTTACTAACACACAGGCAGATAAAGTCCTGCTGAACTGAGTCTGCATTAAATATATAGAGAATCAAAGCCCCGGAAAAGACCACTTTGTGCCATCAGTGGGCTTTTTCTGATTGCTTAGTGTAGTAATTAAAAATTGATCATATAAGTGTGTAATTGATACGACTCCATTTATATGTTACGTTTTGGATATCTTTTTCTGTGTGTTGTTTATATACTGCCTTCTTGAATGAGCCAAATGGATGTAGACCTGAATCTGATAATTATGGTAGCTAAATGAGCTTGCCTTAGAGCACTGTTATTTCGTTTAACGTTATTTATTAATTTCCCAGGAAAATATACTTCTAAGTGTTTAATATTTCCATTTATTTTTCCCACAGGCCAGCAAACAAGTTAGAAATATGGGAGGATTTAAAGATAATAAGTAAGTGGAAATGAGAGATTACATCTGCATAATTATTTAGCTTAAATTTAGAATGTCTTTCACACCGTTTAAAAGGCACACTTTAAACTGGATTGTTGTTTCAGTAGGTATGAAAACAGTGTAACACACTACATGGCAAACCTCCTCCATGCCCTTCCTCCCAAGGGCTTCTCATGAAGGAACTTTTCTTAGCCCCAGGGGAAGTTAGAAGCTTGGACACCAAGGTGAAGAATGTTATTGCCCTTCGTGTTACTCTGCTCAAGAAAACTTTGTGAGACCTTTCTGTGTCATCACAGAAAAAACAAACTAGTTTTTCAGAAATTCTTCTCTGAACCTGATGGAAAATGTTAATCAGAAATGTAGGCCAGCCCTTACATGGTCAGCAGCTTCCTCCTTTTGAGCCTGTTGGAGAGAACCACCATAGCAGTGGTCATGAACCTCTTTGGGTCATCTTCTTTTTTTATTGTCTGATGGAAGCGGTGGAAGGGAAGGAAAAATAGTGGAGTCAGATACTTATCCTGTGAAATACCACAGTTTTTCCTTCCTTTTGTTTTTGTTTCTCTTTTTCACAAGGCCTTTACAGATCCTACAGATCCTACTTTTGATCTGACTCCTTTCTTTCTGCAGCTTTGCATTTATCCATATTTATTCATAAATAAATTAATTTAATTTTCTTTCATTAGATCCTAGCTGCTCCTGCCTTAGGTAACTTTTTTTTCAAGCTGCTGTTGTGCCTTGTGTGTCTTAATTGCGTGATGAGGGCTGCCATAGACTGTGTATTTCCTGACTTAATGAAGAAAAATTATTTGACAGTAGATATTTTTCTTCTGAAGCAAGTTGTATATTTTTTATTTTTCTCAAAATAACTTGAGTAGTGTGCAAAATGATATTAATACAAGACTTCAAATGGGAAACTCTAGATGTAACTCCAGCACATTAGACTCTTGACCATCTTGGGTATGTGTTGTGAAAATATGTGTTATGACAACCAGTGAGAGAAATGTGACTGTGTATTTTAAAATCATCAGCACTTCTTGAGTCTTGGAGAGCACTCTCTCTCCTTGGTTCACCCTTATTTCTTTGCCTTTGAAGTTACTTTGTTTTCTCTTTTCAAGGTTTCACAAGGAGCATCGTAGCCGTCTATAGTACCTGTATGCTGGTAGTTCTCCTGCGAGTCCAGTTGAATATTATTGGCGGTTACATCTACCTAGATAATGCTGCACTCTGCAAAAACGGCACAGTGAGTTTCTTGGTTTGTTTCAAAGGTGTAACTTCTTGGAAGTGAAAGGATTATTTGGTGAGAAATAAAAAAGGGCATAGCTTAGGAGTATCAGAATGAAACCGAGAGTTCTTACAAGAGTGGGAAATGTGGAAGCATTACTGCAAGTAAGATATATTGATGTCTTTTTGATACCCTCTAAATTTGGATGATTGGTGATACTGTTGCTTAACTAAATACTAGCAATATTGAAGAATGCCTTTTGTCTGCATTTCTCTTGCTTATTCATGTCTAAACATGCTTTAATTTTTTTGTGGAACAATAATACTGTGTGAATGATCCAAGATATGTATGCAAGTTTATGTAAATGCTTAGGTCTTTCTAGCACATACATTTATTCCCCCAGTTTAATTTTTCTAGGATTAAAGAAAATGGATGTTGTCTTTGAAATTTTGACTATTTTGTTTACCCCCAAAAGGCCATCTAAGTGTCTCTTGGTGGGGCCAAGCAAGGTAGAAGACTTGTTTTTTGTTTATATGTCTGTCACTGCTCAATAAAAATAGACTGATCCCACAGTAAGCAAGTACCCATTGTAGAGAGTGAGATCTGCAAATTGTTGGACGGCTTGTCTAAAAATAATGGATACAAACTTTGATTAGTTCTCATATGCTCCCCTGTGATAGCTCCTGCTGAGAGTCAAGGAACAGCACGTCAAGGCAGGTTTGAGAAAAGCTTTCATTAGGGAGGCCAGGGTTGACTAAGGTTGTGCTTCATTTTGTAAAACCTGAAAAAGCTTTTTTAGAAGGGCAAGATGAGTTTGGACTGGAAACACGTTTCCTTTCTGTTACTTTTTTCAATACAGAAGTTGGTTGACAGGGCCAATCTTAGGCACTCCACTGGAGCAAATTGAGATCCTGTCTCTCAGTTCCTCAAAGCTTCTTTTCTGTCAGATAAGCTTTTGTTAGGTTTCAGCATAAATAACATACTCCACTAGTTTTGATTTCTGGGGTGGTGGAGGGTCTATTTGCACCTACAATTTAGGTTTTTAAGAGACTTACCTTTATATGAGTGAAAATGAAAGACTTTTCTGGGCCACTGAAGATGGAAGATAGATCTGTGTAGGACTGAAGAAAATAATGCCAGAGGACTTATGAACGATCCAGGGGTTGACAGCAGGAACAGTCAGAAGCTACAGAGTTGCACCAGAGTGGGGAAATCCATCTGCTGCAGGGTATTATAAAGATTAAGCAAATTGGTTGCAGCTGGTTCAAAATGATTTCTGCATTGTTCTCTACTGTTGACATGTTACAGAACTGTTGTTTTTTCCCCACAGACACCACTAGCTCCCCCTGAAGTTCAGCAGCAATATTTATCGAGCATTCAGCACCTTTTAGGAGATGGTATGGTGCTTGTTATGGGCTTGTTATGGGCTAACTACACTTACAAAATTCTACTTTTTTCTAGACTTGAACAAATCATTAGAATAACTTCAACAATTTCTTCCCTCTAGGACTGACTGAGTTAATAACTATTGTTAAACAAGCTGTGCATAAAGTTTTTGGAAGGTAAGGCCCTGTGTTTCTCTGTGGTTAGCTTTTAGGTTTTATAGTGATGACTGTTCCCGAAGCAATGAGTTTTATGACAATAAATATAAAATGGGGTATATCAACTTTTTCAAAACCATGTTTTTATTATAGCAGGCTGCATGTGCCAGTACAAACCAAGGCAGTAGATTGGGGTCCTGTTACTTGTGAACATGTTATTGGTAGGAAGAGAAAGAATCATTATTCCTTTTGGAATCAACACTGTAGCCTTCTTCCTTTCCAGTATTTCCCTTAAGCACACCCTGTCACTTCTGGACCTGGAACAAAAATTTAAAGATATCAGGAAAGTAGTGGAACATAAAGATTCAGATCAGATTGCATCTTACTCTCCCTTATGTCATTATCTGATGCCAGATGAAGAAAACCCCTTGGCTAGCCAGGTACTTGTTTCAGTTTCTTTCATCTACCTTTTTTCATTCTGCATTTTTGTTTCTTTTTGGGGGTGAGGGAAGTCCTCTAGTGTGCCGTGGTGTCTGTGTCTCTTAATAAATGGTGGAGCCTCTTCCATCATAAATCAAGTGTCCTTATCTCTTTGTTTAGGCAAAGTTACATTTTCTTCAGATTTGGTTGAAAACAAGTGTCATGCTCAGAATGTCAGCTTTGTGCCCAGAAACACAGCCCAGTTACTGTTTTTAGGCTGTGGCCGAAGCTGTGACAGGGCTCAGCTTACCTCAGCCCTAAGCTACATTGTATCGCTTGCACTGCTGTACCGGCAAGGTTCATGGAGCACTGTAGCATCTTGGCTGATGCTCGGGATGGTGGTGTGCTGCCATCCTTTGTTGCTTCGGGCTGGAAGATGAACAGGAAGCCAAGAGAAGGGTGTATCTTACTGCAGCTGTAATATTAATTTCCTAAATTTTGTGAAGGTGTTTGTCTCTACCCACACCACAGGTTGGGGAAAACTCACTCTTCACTTGGTTTTACACTCATGTAAAGATTAAACACGGGCTTCAGTGTGTGACTGCACGCACTTACCATTTTAGCTTAAGCTGATATTCTGGGTTTATTTCAATTTTGAAGGTCAAAAGTGGAAAAATGCCTTGCCCAATTAGTCTGATACTTCCTGCTAGTACTATTTTTAGTAAAAAAAAAAAAAATCCTACAGTGACTATTTAAAACACAAATTACAAAGAATCTGGTTTATGACAATATTTTCTTTTAGATTTGACTTGTACATCTTGACTTTATTCCATTTCTATTTCCACTCTTATTCTCGTGGTTGCCAATGAAACTAACTAAACAGTGTCTGTCTTTGCTTTTTCTAGGCTTGTGGACTCACAGAAAGAGATATCGCTACAATTAAATTATTGAATGAAACTAGAGATATGCTAGAAAGGTATAGAGAAATAACCTGTATTCACATTAAACTCCTCACAACTATTGTTTATGTAAGACAATTACTTTCATATAAAAAGTTGTCAACTTTTCATTTGTGAAATGTGAGCATTTTGCATTAAATTTTTACATTCTAATGTAAAAATTTAATTACTACATTACTAATTGTAGGCTGGGATTTTCAAAATTTGGGAGCTCTGAAACTTATTTATAAGAAATAATCCTGCCTTAATGAAATAAACCAGGATGTCCTTCCCAGTCAGACCTCTTATCTCTTCCTCACCTGTTCTGTAGTTGTGCAGGAAAGAAGAGTACTTCTTTTCTGCCAAAGTAGGATAAATTGAGAGTAATTTTATTGGATTTACTTGATTTGATAAAGTGAACACTAGTATTGGCTTATTGGAATTTATTTTTAGTGCATGGTTTTGAGAGTGGTTGTATGTGTCCTTCTACCAGAGAGAGCTATCAAAGTGAGGCTTCTATAATAAACACGGGATATGAGGGAATTGAGAACAAGTGCCAAACTATTCTTACCATTTAGCTGCTAGGGATCTGGGGCATTTTAAGGGTAAATCCCTTCTATGTTATAACTCTGTAAGAAATAGAAGTGAGGAATGCTTTAGACTTATCTCGCTTTTAGGGTAGAGTTTGGGTTGTTGAAGGAGCTGGTCTTTGGTGAGGTGGCAATACTAATGGCATTTGTCTGGGTCATACATCCTCCCTGAGGGGAGGCATATCTGAGTCACTGAATACTTGCAAGGTTTTTTAGTTGGAAAAAATAAAACCCAGGATTCAAACCTTTTATTATTATTATTGTTATTATTATCATCATCATTATTATTCTTTATTTTTCAGTCCAGACTTCAGTACGGTTTTGAGCACATGTTTAAACAGAGGATTCAGTCGACTGCTGGACAATATGGCAGAGTTTTTTAGACCTACTGAAAAGGACCTCTCTCAGAATGGCTCTGTAAATAGGTAAATATTTCCTTCTGTTGTGGTTCTCATGTCACTAGTGTTTTGTGTTCATAGTGAATTCCAGAAAGCCTGTTGATTTTCCTGCCTTCTTGAAGCTCTCATGCTGGAAGTAATATTCTGCTTCTTGCTCTTCAAGAATCACTGCATTCTCCATGTTTTGTTCAGGTAGACAGCTAGGAGGATTTCATGGGTGGAAGGAAACAGGCAAGAGTATAGGTGAGGTACCTTTCCCACCATTACTTGCAGATCTAGAAGTAGAAATCAGATGACCTTACGTTCCACTTTTTGCCTGAACACTGTACTGGCAGACCGCCTTTGGCGTTAGGCGTTAGGTTACCCCACTGGTGGCAACTACTGGCAGATGTGCTGCTGTACCTCCCTGTGAGGCCAGGAGGAAGAGCCTTCCCCTGCAGCTCATGGGCCCTGCGTGCCCCATCCGCTGTCGCTTACTCTGGTTCTCAAGGAAGCTGGGTGGGCATTGCCGTGATCCTACAAATACAGGGAGCCAAAGCACCCACACAGCTCTAGGTTCTTTGCTGGTATGCTGATAAAATATAGTAACACTCGGGATTTTCTACATATTCCCAGGCACTTCTATCACCTGTCTGCATACACACACATGTAAAGACTCTGCCTAAACCATAATTCGCTTGTGTGAGAAGAAAGTATGAAACACTATATAATAAGAAGACCAACTGAAATCAGCTTTGGTACTTCTGTATATTAAATGAAAGGCTTGACAAGGAAAAAAACCCCTTTCATTTAGTTTGCAGTCTTGCAATTCTTACTTTTTAAGTAGTAATTACTTAAAATTCTAATAACCACAGTTTAGTGGTTTTACCAATGTCAGAGCAGGTCTAGGTCAATATTTTTTGTTTTTTTCTAGTCTTTCCAGTGTCAGTCTTCCTTTAGCCAAGATAATTCCAATAATAAATGGGCAGATCCATTCAGTATGCAGTGAAACGCCCAGTCACTTTGTTCAGGTAAGAATCTTCCTTATTTACAATATTTCAAGTAAAATTTTGAAATTATTGTTGTATATTTCTTTTAAATAAATGCATTCTCTTTACTTTCACTGGCTTTTAGAAAATCTGAAACAACTGGCATAAAAAAAATTTTGTGCATTTGTGTCTTTGAAAAATTTGCTGTTTTTGTAGAACTTCTTCCTTCTGCTGAACTGTGCAGATGCATAGACAGGTCTCTTGACTTGGTTCAATTTGCAGTTCTGCCCAAAAACCTTTCTAAAGCAAGAAATTTGAGTAACATCTCTGTGGAGGCACCAGGTGTTTTTCTCATGATGAATTCTGTACTGAAGGAAAACCAGAATGGCACTGGATGTGTTCAGTTAAGCAAATTTATTTTTTACATTTCTTCCAGGACCTGTTGATGATGGAACAAGTGAAAGATTTTGCTGCTAATGTTTATGAAGCTTTTAGTACCCCTCAGCAACTGGAGAAATGACTCGCACACTTTTAGGAATAGATGGTGTATTTATAACAAATCCCTTGCAACTACTGATGAGACTTGGGTTAATTTTATAATGCTGTAGGAGTGGCAGACCAGCAGAAAGAACACTCTGAGAAAAGTGGGAGTAAGCCCATCTTTGTTCTAATAGAATTATGTTTCAAGCACCCATTAAAAATATTCTTGTTGAAAGAATCATTGTATGTAAAGACTTTTCTATTAAAAAAGTGGTTAAATTCCTCCGTATTTAATTTGATTATTTTTATTTCATCTAAAAGGCATCTGGTGGCAGTATTACAGCAGGTTACTAAAAAACCCATTTGTTTGCCCTGGAGTGTGTAAGTTTTGGAAAGAACTAATGATAGTGATCTAAGAATAACACAGAGTAGCAGAATGAAGTAATGCTTTTTGCTTCTTCTCCCCTCAAATTTTTCTTTTTATAAAGAAAATTTTTTTCACTTAACTTTACAAACATTATTCCAAAGTCTCTTGTTCTTCAGAAGGCCTTTGCCAACAGATGCACGCTCCTCTTGAATGAGCTGGGGGCATGCTCTCTGTTACTTAATACTAAAGGAATGTGGGTTTTTAGATGTTCTCTTGTTTATGCTGTTCAAACAGCTACACTGTACACATTACTTGTAAATATTTTATCTTAATTTGTATTAATTTTGAGCCCAATTGTCTGTATTGTAATAAAATATTTTAATGTAAAATTTTTGTGTGTATTAACATTACTAGCAGGAAAGGGAATAACCAAATTTGGCACACCGCTCAAAATTCTGACATCGCTGAAAGAATAAATTTAACTTACACAGTAATAATTTTGCACTCAGCGACATTACTCAGGAAAAATAAACCTTCAGTCTCTACACTGAAGCAGAAACAATTATTGCCTTTTGTTGTCCTTTATCTCCTCCTCTTTGCAAACTTCACATTGTGTGTCTATCCCTAGAAGTTGTGACACATGGTGAGTTTGGCAGAAAGACAACATTTTAAGCAGAGGGTAGACTGCATCCAAATTGAAAAATTTCCAAAGTTGAAGATCCCTAGCAACTCCTGATTATTTCTCTTTTTTTCAAGAGTTAAATCGTTAAAGTATATGTTTTGTTTTACAGTCTACATAAGGCACCCTGGTAACTGTAAAAACAATGGCTGTAAACAAAAGTCAAGCTTTACCCATGTAAAATTATACAAAATGGAAAAAAACCTTCCCAGTTTACCTATGTCCAAGTAATGGATAGAATTATCCACTCAAGAGTAGGAGCATGTGAAATGAGTGACTTCCATGATAAGAAATGATGATGTACGTATGCATTACCTCCATGCTTGTGTGATGAATTCCAAACCCTTACAGGCCTGTTCTTCCCAATGTTACCCTACTATGCTGAAACTGCTGGCTACCAGTTGCTGTACACAGCTGGGAAAAGTTTATCCTTTTCTCCAAAACTCACCTTTTACTGTGCAGTTTTGTGGAAGTTGGAGTTCTTGCATTAAAGAGGGTGTAGAACTGACTTGCAGTAAAGAGGGTGTGCTTGAGCTTGGCCAGTACCTGACTAAAACGAGTAGAGGGGTCAAGGTAGCTGCTCAGTTTTTCACACAACTTCAGAGAAACAAAAATATATGCAGAGGATCAACTATCTCGTGCTAGACTTCATGTGAAGTTTGTTCCATTCCTTAATAACAGCCTACCTTTCATTTAAAAAAGTGAATTTATTGTTTTTACAGGTAATTAAGTTCAAAACCAGTGATGAGAAACAGCAAAGCATCAGCATGACCTGCTAGCTGGGGCTCCAGCAGAGCATGGCTCATTTTATGGCAGTCAGTTGTAAAGTCCAGCCCCACTGGCATGGCAATTGCTTAGGAGTTAATTGAGGTAGAGCTATAATCAGTCCCTTTTCTCCCGGTGCAACCCATTTCAGCAGTTCCTTGTAGCCAGCCAGCTTTACCTGAGATAGAAACATACACTATAATTAGAACAATGCCTTTTCAAAGTGCATATAATTGCAATATTGACAAAATAAATATTGATCTATAGCTACTTTTCTAACCAATTATCCTTAAATGCCACTTACCAACCAAATGAATGATAATTATTAAAGGTAGTGTAAAAATACTAGCAAACTAGATATGGAAGTGCAAGTAATAAAGCTAGTCATGTTGGGTCTTGAGAAGTACTTAGGGCTGTAGAAGGTAAACAAGCACCTTTCAGAAGTATTTGGGATGGGATTTAGGTCTAAGCAGGGATCTAGGTGCTACAGTACCGAGCTGTGTGTGACCTATTTCTGAAATGCGTGTTTCCCATGGTGGAACTTGTAGTCTTGAATGAGCATCACTGTTTCTTAGAGAGTGCAGCCAGGTATCTCAGAAGAGATGACTTGAATAACCCCCTCTCACTAAAATCACACCAATGGGTTTATGGTGACTCTTCTTCTGGTGACGTGCTGGAGCAGCTGAAGATCAGTCTCTGCCGCTGAGGAACATAGAGTCTAGCTGCCTCTCCAAAAGTCAAGATGCATTTCCATTACTTCTGAAATGACTTTTTCTTCCCTATCACAGAGTTATCTTGGCACCTATCACACTATTTTTATATGGAACTAGACCAGAAGCAGCCCTAATGCACTTCATCAGCTAATGGACATGAAGTGCATGAGACCAGAACAGAGCTAAGCCAAAAGTGAATCTCCTCTTAAATGCACAGAGTTGATACCAACTTCTGCTTCCATTGGGCTACACTTCTTTCTAGAGTAGGCGTGGCATCAGTGTCCTCAATTTCTGACCTCCACTGGGTATAAATGCACATCTAGGGTCACACTGACTTACTTTTTAGCCTCCCTGGCCAATAAATCCTCTGTGTGCATTCCCTTTGTGCAAGGCTTTAACTGCTTTAACTTGAAACAACTGCACTGTTATAACAAGTCCAATATCACCAAAGTCACCAAAGGGAGGACAGCTACTTATAAAGCAAAGTCTTACCAAGTTAGAGTCTACATGTGAAAGAGGAGAAGCAGCGCAGTTTTTCCCTGCTACGTTGCCTCTTCATGATTCTCAGCTTGCAAGCTAAAACATATCCCAGCAACATCTCAGTCTAACTTTGTTAGTTGGAGAAGAAACATCCTACTGGAAGCACTATGACAAGGAGGTCCAAGAACTAAAACAAATATTCTGCTGGGTCTCTTCCAACGTACTCTGTCCTAAGAGCTATGCATTCCCAAAGGTGCCAGAAATTTAAATAAACATGATGGTACATGACAAATCCTAGAGAGAAGGGCACATGTTTGTGTGTGTGCTGTCTTTTACCTGTGTTTCTCCAAGCTTAGCCTGTGGCTCACCAAGTTCCAGAATCCCAGAAACTGGCCAGTTAAGGAAGACGGCGTTGACTGTCCCTTCTTTAGGGCTGAAAGTATACCTGGTTGGAAATGGGGAACAGAAATGCATTTCAGTTTTTCCATGTAAATTTTCAGAAGTGATACATAAGAGTGTTTCAAGATTGGGAAAATGGATTTGAAAAGTCAGCATTAGTTCCATTTTCACACACATAACCATCTTTTCAGATGATTTATATCCTTTAATAAAGTACTGCTCCTGTCTTCCAACAAACTAGAGGTAATGGAAACTATTAATTGAATTCAGAGGCAAACATCTGTAGTAATTTTAGTACACATGTAACTCTCTGCTGCTCAGCCATATAGGAAGGAGATACTTGCAGGGGAAGGGGAATCCTTAACAGAGAATTGTAGGTTATATTCAGAAAAACATGCTAATTCGCATCTATACAGCAACATACAGACTAAAAAAATTTAACAAGCATGTACAACAATAGAGCTTCCACCTTGCATAACTAGTTTTTGAAAATATTATTTTCAGCATATACTATCTGCACTATTTTCATTGGAAATCTTGTGGCATACCCTCAAAACATGCCTCCCTCCTTCCTTCACTTAGTTACAACTTTCTATTGCTCTTGAAAGTGATTTTACTAAACAGCAGTTCAGCATCTCCCAGCTAAAGCCAGATGGCCAAATTTTACTGGGAACAGGAGTAAAAAGGCCCACTGAGACAGAGAAGAGGGACGAGACCAAAACCCTGATGGATCATTAAGGCATTACAGCAGCTACAAGTCACAAAGGCAGGGGGGAGTCCAGAGACTGGCTGTATTTAGTGACCAAGCAATTGCTGTTATTTTCCCATGCATTTTTACCTTAAAAAAATGTACAATATGCTAGACTGGTTTCTAGTTTCTTCCTATCCCTTTTTTCTCTTAAAACATCAAGTGACATCAAGTATTCCTTTCTACAGATAAACACTTCATAGCAATTTTATATTTCCAGATTTGTATATTCTTTGTTTCTGTTGCCAACTATACTAAGATCAGTAAAGAAATGTTTGCAGCCTTCCCTTCAGCCTCAGCATCATCCCAAAACTACAGTCTCTACCTACAGCTTTATACACACTTCTGTGTGCAGTTACTTAAACTGACAGAGGGATTAATTTCTTCACCACATACAAACTAAAATGGTGAATTCTGTAGCACCAAGTCGTTAAGAATTTCAAAGGTTCACATACATTGGTGCTGCTTTACAGTGCCTACATTTTGATTCAGTACCCTTACCACACTTCTGGTGTGACGGAGTCGTTCTGTGCTCTCCATGGTTTCGTTCCATAGATGGCCTCTCCATTGACCTCCAGCCAAGCACCCATCTGCCTCAGGCGCTCCTCGAATATAACGGCGATGCGACCGTCGTGAGTGGGCCCGATATTCATCAAGAGATTTCCCCCACAGGACACTGTTTCAACGAGTTGCTGAAATGTTTTTCAACACACAGAGCATACGATTATGAACTAATGAAATCACACATCTGAAGTACTTTCCAAAGTCTGCCATGCTGCTTCAGAATAATGAACCAAATGAGCTACGTTACTGCTGCATGTTAAGACTTACGGGGGTCATCTCAATAGTCAAAACAAAATTTAAGCTCCAGTAAAACAAAGCTCTGATGACAAGTGTTACATCAGAAAAAAGCCCAAAATACGTTCTTGCCCCAGTATATCTGGCTGAATGTACATTAGAATCAGATCCTACACATTTTTAACATTTTCACTTCTGCAAGAACATCACAAGGGTTTTACTGATAGAATGGACAGATGATTTCTCTGCACCAGAGTAGAATAAGGCTAATAGTTGCCACTTCATCTTTACTGAAGCTTAGAGAAACAACTTCCTCTGTTCTTCCTCTGTTTGATGCTCTCCCCATTTTACAGAGACATCTGTGAAACACAAGAAAGCCTTCTATAGAGTCTCTAAAATTTGTGTCCACATCCACACTGCCCTCCAGAGATCATGGACTGAGATGCACAAGTCTGAGAAACACAGCTGGAGAAAAGCTCCTGAATGAATTCAAACATTCTGCCTCTGAAAAGAGGTTACTTCAATTTGTAGTAGTCTTTTGCAAGGACAGTACTAGAAACAGATTTAGACTGATTGTTATTGTTGCTTAATCTCCCCCTCTCTAGCTGAATTTTGAAATTAAATGCATTTTCCTGAAAGGTTGATCATCTCTCTTTCATTCAGTTTTCCTAAGCTTCGCATCTTTTTTAATAGCTTAGACTAGCAATCAGTATTGTACTAAGATCAGCTGTCTCCATCTGCCAGTGTCTAGCTGTGTGTCTGTACCAAAAATTTCTTGCTACAAGGTAAAATGACTTTTGAGTCATAAACTGTTTCTAGCTGTAAAGGGGAAAATATGTAGCCTTCAATCAGCTGTTCCGAACCAGGAGCTGTGCAACTGCAACTGTTTGATTCTCATCAGCTTAGAGATGCAGTTACCAGAAAAACTCAGTGGAAAAGGTAATTATGAGACTGTCCAGATCAGTCCTTGGCCAGTTACTCACAGGGGAAACGGCTTCTAAGAAACTCATCACATTTCTACTAGATAAACCTTTCCCTTAGTAATTTTATAAACTCCTCTGCCCCACTGTACCTTCACCAAGTCCTCGATGGTGAGGTAGTCACTGAGCTGCGCGTCCCTGCGGTACCCCCACGACCTCCTGTCGATGGTCATACAGTTCTCCCACTTGTGAGGCAGGAGGTGGCCAGGGTTGTACCGATCACTGCAGGTGTAGAAGCCGCCGTGGGTACAGATGCTGCCAACTCCCCAGCGGTCATTGGTTACAACTGTGTCCCGGACCGGGCTGGAAACAGACAAATTTTATTACTTTTATTCTATAGAATGCAGTCACAGCCAGCGTAAACCCTTCCCACACACACCCAGACAGTAACATTTTGGATGACTTCTGTACTACTCATTTATAGATTAAGTGCTATGTCAGGAATCCTATTCTCATTCTTTCCTAGTAAAAGGTCCAGATCGGCATTTCTTAAGGAAATATGCTCGACTTTTATAGGAGCTCTGCCAGAAAACAGCCTGCATTTCACATCCACTGCCAGGTGTTCGCTCTACAATGAAAACAATGTACCCATATTCTCAAATTGTCCATCTATTCTGCTTCTGTGCAGCAACAAATATATAGGGAAGGCTGTGATTAGGTAGAGTAGCCAATACCATCTTATCTGATTAACAGGTTTTTTCTAAAGCAAGCTTTGATAATTCTAGGGAAGATCTGGATTCTGTATTTCAGGAAAATGAATATTTTGTTAAGTCCTCTAAAGTAGAGGTTAACAGGTTCCATAAAATAAACAGAAAGTGAAACAAACTAGACAGAGAACAGAATTTTAGATAAGGTGCTAAGGCAACATCATTAGGTACCTGTCATTATACAGCCAAGCCAAGAAACCAGTGCTGTTCCAGTAAGTATCTGGAGCATTTCCACTCCCATCAGACCAAATTATTTCTGGCTGGTACTTGGTCACAATTTCATAGAGTTCTGGTAATGATTTACTGGTTGGAAACTTTCTTGTCTTGAAGACATTGGTGGCATCCTCAAGGAAGAGAGGATTAAACCATTCGAACAGGGAATGGTATAACCCAAAATGCAAGTCAGTTCTGTTTCTAACAGATGCTGCTAGTTCAGCAACAAGATCCCGTTTCGGTCCCACATCAACAGCATTCCAGTTCCAAGAATATTTGGACCCCCACAAAGTAAAGCCTGAAAAGAGAAAATTCGAAGGATAAGTAGGAGAAGAAGAAGAAGAGGGGAATTTACAGTTCCTCTTTCTGGAAAGTGGTTTGGAAGTGTGTTGTAAAAAAATAATAAAAACTATATTTGTAATAATATTGTTATTTTTGTGGATATGAACTGTGCCTATCATTGTGCATAAACAGATTATAATAGTCATCAGAATACCATGCCAGATATGTTTACATATTTTTTAATACATACACATATCCTAACCTGTTTGTACTGCTTAGGATAATTATTCCCTCTCTTTAGTTATTGACTTCATTCCATTAACTAGATGATCTCTAAGGCCCCTTCCAACACAAACCATTCTATAATTCTATGAAATTAATCACAAATACAGCAGCTTTTGAGGAATATACACTTTTGCAGAAAGTATCAATATGAACTGTAAATACACAACAAATGGAAGACAAAACTCTTTCTCAGCTGCTGCAAGCACAAGCTATTATTTGCATTCAAAGACTCTTCTCTCTTCTGTTTCCATCTTATGCAAATGTTCACTTTTCATTTGTCTCGGTATTTATAGCAGCTCAATCAACTACTCAGTACAGGTATATAAGCAGAGTGCAAAAACTCCTGAAACAGATTTCAAAATATCAACATTAAATATCAGGAGTCAGGAGAGATTTGACATTTCAGACATCCAGCAATCCTAGCACAAGCACTTAAAATAATACTGCACTGCAGACTCAGACCAGTGCCAGACAAGCTCCGCTCTCACCTTCAAACTGCTTTAGACTCATTGCCTAATAAATCTCGGGATATTTTTGTGAACTGAATATACGCAATTGTATCGACTAGACAGACAAGCTAAAAATTCATGCCCAAGGCTACAGGACAGACTAAATGAATCATGATTCTTTTGAAGATTCTTGAGAATTTCACCACAAGCATCATCAAGATAAAAATTTATGTGTATCAGAGCTGAGATAAAAATTTACAAGTCACAAGTTACCAGTCTTGAACCCACATCTCCCCAAAGACCAAAAACATTCATTAGCTGTACTTGTCATATTGCATCTTAGTATTTTATACTTTATTTGATACTGTATTTCCTTCCAGCCGCTTTCTTTTTCTTTACTTTTCTCTGCAAAGCATCTTACAACTACAGTGCTAAAAATCAACTGTGCCTGTAAAGCTAAAGACCCAGTTCAAGGTTTTGGCTTCTATGAGCTACATCAGGAAAAGCTATACCTTGTGAACCTTCCTAACTCTGACGCTAACTCCCAAAGCATACCCCTAAATTCCTTGCAGAAACCTACAGAGCTCGCTAACTGCCTGCAGACAGCAGCTCTCCATAAGTTAAAGAGTGCAGAATTCACTTTTATGGTTCTTTCATCAATAAATTGCACTATGGCTACTGCAGGAAGCTCAGCTGCCACCACCACTTCAGCCTGTCTTACCTACAGCAAGAAAAAAGTGGCACAATTTATTGTTCCTCCTATGCAAGCTCCATGACCTCAGCTTCCGTGTAAGAGTCAGGAAAACAACTGCACATTTCTTGGGTGGTTTTTTTCCTCTTTGGCTGCAGTGGGACAGGTAAGCCTGCCTGGCTTTTTCCATCTATCTTAGCAAGCAGGAAAGTCACCTGCTTTTTTCTTCTATTGACAGAAATGCAACAGTTACTAACATTCACAAAACTTCCACTTACCTTCATGATGTTTTGAAGTTAAGACAACATATTTTGCACCTGAAGCCTTCAGAATATCTGCCCACTGGTTGGGATCAAAGAATTCTGCTGTAAACAGTGGCCCAAAATCTTCGTAACTGAAGCCAGGTGGGTAATTGGCCTCCATGAATTTCACATAGGGCTCTCTCTTTTCCTTCTGCCAGTACCACCTAAAAAATACAGGACAAAACACGTCTGCTAATGTATCTTTAGACAAAGAGAGTTGAAATCACCAGCTCCTACACGGAGAGGCAGAGGTACTGAAGTACGTGACACTAGCAATAGGGCAAAATTGCTCCAGAACAGTTTTAATTACCAAAGATTTGCTTTTCTCTATCCTATTTGTCCATGCTCTACATCTTTGAAGCACTCCACTTTGGAAAGGTCCCAGGATTTCATTTGAAGCAATGAAAAAAGCAGCTACACTTTGAGAATGGAAAAATGACAGTCTTAGTATCCAAATCCCAAAACCATACTAGAGCGCACGTGCAGAAAGTCCGTGTAAGCAGCCCAGGTGGCATGAGAAATGCCCTTTTTCTGAAAAAATATGACTCATCCTCCTCAAGTCTCACACCTCAGCCATCAGGCACCTCTGCTCTGCCGCCCACATTGCAGTTCCTGCCACCTACAAACATGCGGACCAGCAGCTTTACCTTTCTGACAGTCCCAAGTCCTTTAAACTAAATGTAGTTGATTGACCAGATGCCCACAGTCCCTGGGCAGGACAGAGCTGTGACCAATGCACTACAGCCACTGCACAGGTGAGGCTCTGAACAAAAGGCACCCTACCAGAAGCCATGTCCTACAACAAAAACCCGCCGATCACTTAAAAATGCACCTCTGTCACAGGCTCTAACATGCAGGCACACATCTACCTTCCAGGGCACTTGGATTTAGCAACTAGAAGGAAAAATAAGCTGATATTGTCTCTATTCCAACTGGGCTAGTCCACAGCAGGGCTTGGAGCTCTGCTCTGTGTTCAACATTGGTCTCGCCCTCATCATAAGCAGAGATCATAAATCACGAACAGAGCAATATTTATTTTCAACCTGCTCCCTTCCCTTCCGAGCAATGAAAGAGGAGCTTTGGAAACAGCACACAACAGTCCTTACTGCCTGAACAGCCTTATTGCTGGACGTCTTCTAACAACAACATACCATGTGACTGCTAATATATACAGAGAAAAGAGTCTGGAAGCATTCACCTTTCTATGAATGAAGCCAAGCAGCAAAGATCCTGTTCCAGCAAGAACATACATGAAAACAGGTAGTAAGTTAAGGAATAACTGCAGAATCTAAAGGTCAGTATCTAAATGTTTGAAATGTGTTTCCCTCTCCTATCACGCGTTAGATTCTGACTTCAGTTCTTAAAGACATAGTAACTGTCTAGATATTGTTGTAACCTTCCCAGACTTCATCATAAACGGACACAACCTCTGGCAGCCAAAAGGGAAAAAACTCAGAAGAAAGAGGCCAAGACAGCTTTACTCATTGAAAGACTAGAGGGGTAAAGAAGAAGGGGGGGAGAAGAGGGGAGGGAATATGAGAAAAAGAGAAAATAACAAACCACAACCAAACAACCCCCCCAACCAAACAACCTCTGATTTCAAAGTACCTAATTGCATAAATAAACAGGGTAACATCCTTGCTTCTCTTCCTTTGTCACATAGTTTGCTAACATGAGCACTTCCACACTGACATGATTAGATTCTAGAAACATCCTTTCCAAGGCCATGCAGCTGCTAACATAGGATCTCAGTCGTCTGACTGCACATGCTGCTAGAAGGCCTGAAGCAGCTCTACACTCACATATGCCTAAGGATGGGGGACTCCAGGAATTTAAAAAGCAACTTCATCAACTACATTAGAGAGTTTTGGGATCTTCTTAGAACAACAACGAAGACCAAATGCTTGACCCTGAGTCTGTGCACCACTATCAGACAACAGCACTCAGACTGAGGCTTGAACCTAAATCTAGCAATGTCACCCCCCACAAAAGTAATTTATTAGTAAATGGAGTCTACCTTAAAAAACTGCTTGAATAGCCCTTGAATATGACTCTGAACAAACCAAATATTGTCAAAAACCAGTTATTTGTTTAGATCTATGTTGGTTTGGTTTGTTTTGTGAATATTGCATTTAAGGTTCACCACAGCTCTGCCACAGAACTGCTGTTATCTTCATATTTTAAATGATAATGTCACTCACTTGAAGTCACACAGGAAGTGCTTGGTAGAGCGTGAAAAGACGACAGCAGAAATATGCTTACAGCCGAAGGGTCTGAACCAGTGAACACTCACAAAACAAAGGTTTTACTGAGCCTCTGACCTAAAAATTACTTAAAGGATCAGAGCCTTGGACTCTCTTAAGTGGAAAGCAGTCTTGAATAACAGTAATAATAAAAGAGAAGAAAACCATCAACAGCATAAAATATGCACAAGAAAACAGCAGGCTGCTTGCTAAGCAAGGGCAGCAATGGGCACCTGCACTCCCCACAGTGCTCCAGCAGCAGTACCAGGCTGCTCCAGGGGCTGGGAGATCCTCAACGCCTGTTCCCACAGGGGAAAACCCCTTCACCCATCCCTTCAAGGTACTCCTGCGGCTCAACCAACTCTCTCTTTCACCAGCAGCAAATCACATCTCTCAGCTCTGCAAGATATCTTCTTAATTTAGTGTCGTCAGTCAAAGCATTCAAGTTTTAGGTCTGAGCAGGCAGACACACCCGAAGCACATCCAACTCTGCTTCCTTGCCAAAGGCGCCACGCAGTCCGTGGCCTTGGGTGGACACACACCTCTTCCCACACACCTGAGCTTCAGGGTCAGCCTGCAGAGGGGCTCTAACCCAAACCTCCGCTGTACGAGGGGGACACACACCCATCCCCGCCTGCCCGAGGAGCTGCTTGCCAAGCAAACCCCTCGGATCGCTGGGTACGACCCGCCCGCGGCGGCTGTTCCGGTGCGACCGGACACCGCTCGCCGCAGCTCACCAGAACCACTCGCTGCCGAAGCTGGGCACCGAGAACACGCCCCAGTGGATGAAGACGCCGAACTTCGCCTCGTCAAACCAGGCGGGCAGCGGCCGGGCGTCCAGCGAGCCCCAGGTGGGCTCGTAGCGGGGCCGCGCCGGCAGGAGCGCGGGCAGCCCCAGCAGCAGCAGCAGCAGCGGCGGCAGCAGCGCGGCGCGCCCGGCCGGCCGCGACATGGCGGCGGCGTGGCCGCGGGACACAGGCGGCTCTGCGGGGCGGGGGGCTCGGCGCTGCTCGGCCGGGCCAGGCCAGGCCGGGCCGGGCCGGGCCGGTGGAAAAGGGAGACGGCCGGGGCTAGGCGGGCTGTCCCCGCCCCAGAGCCCGCCCCGCCGGGCCCGTGGCCCGCCGGCAGGAATGCAGCCGGTCTGCACGGCCCCGGTCGCCGGGTTCGGCTCTGCCCCCGCCCCGGC
>NW_020955217.1:430914-565671 GCF_003031625.1 Empidonax traillii
GGATCACGGGTGGCAGGCACGTGCTTTAAAAGATGCATCTTCCAGCCAATTTGTTGCCAGGGCTGGTGTTTATCCAGTCTTTCCTAATGCCCGAATTCTGTATTTTTGCTTCAGCCGCCAGACATCATGGGACAGCCTTTGTAAAATAATTTGGTTTAATCAGTAAATACGAGTGGAAATTTCTTTGGCAATGTCATCAGAGCAGTTGAAAATGAATGACCAGGCAACTAACTTAATCTCTCTCCAACTGGGAGGGATATATACTTTACTGCTGTTCTATGGAAACAGAGCTATTAACCACAGTTGTTATATCTACTTAAAAAAATATTTAAAGGGCGATGAAAATAGAATGTACATGATTTTGTAATATTTTTATTCATATACCTTGATGAATGTATTAAGTTACAGGCAGGCAAAAACCATTTTGACTTCCGTGGTAGTATTCTTCCTGACTGACTGTTCACATTTCTCTGATTTACAAAAGCACTTTGATATTATAATAGGAGCCTCTTCGTATCTCTTTTACATTCAGTGTTGACCGACTTTATGTCTTCTTTTACCTTCACCCCTTTAGATGTCCCTTTGCCTCTCGAAAAGAATCTTTAGATGCCTTGACCTCTTGCTATGGTATCTTTCCTAGTTTATCCTTCAGTTTCTTCATGTTCTCCTTTTTGATCACAGCAAAGGATTGCAGACACTGAGCATCCCCTTAATGTATTTTTCAAGCATACATTCTGAACAGCATGACAAAGTTACAACTGCTCTGTGGCTCAAAATGTCTGGAAGGAAAAAATATTTTAAAAAAGCTCAGGTGTCTGTCCCAAAGCTCACTGACCTGCCAACAGTAAATAGCAGCCATGAGAACACTTCTGATTAAGGTTCAGAAAATGTCATTAGCCCACACATTCCCAGCTACTGAAATCTCCAGTGGGGGAAAGTCCTCAGTGTACAGTCACATCTGCAATGATGCAAGCTGCAAAGGGTAAATAATAAAAATAGCACATTGTAAGATTTAGTGAATAACACAAGACTGGTGTCAGCAGCTGCAAAAAGCTCTCTAAGCCTGGGTACAGTGTGCCTGCCTGTGTGACGCTGGAGCCTCTGGGCCCCCATGGGAGCATCTGTAAGCAGGGAGCTCACTGCTGTGCTCTGCCAGGAGAAGTCCCTGCGTCTCCCTCTCACAGCACAGTCCCGCAGGGAAAGTTCTGTGGCTAAGGAAGGAGCAAGCTGGTCTGTCAGCAGAGGGAAGGAGAGGGAATAATGAAGGCAATTCCCTGGGAGATGCTGAGCAGAAGAGACCTTTTGACCCGACTAATGGCTGACATATGAGACTCATGTACTGGATCGATTGCTTGGGCAATGGGAAGGGTGCCTGCATAGTGTGACTGCTGGGAAGACCGCAAAACCACTGTGCCTGGGGAGCTGTGTGAGACTCAGCGTTGAGAGGAAGGCGCTTGCTTGCTTGGGTGGAAGCAGAAACTAGAAACTGAATTTCACATGGACAAGTTGATAGGTTTTTATTCAGACCTGGGGATTGGTAGTTGGTAGTTGTGATAGTTGTTTTAATACATACTGAATGCAACTTTCATGTTAGATAGCTGGATAATGCAGCACTGGATGCATTAAAAATATAGGGTGCAGTCCTGTCTGTGTTTGCCATTGTGGCTTCGGGGCAGCAATGATTTTATTCAAGGTAGAATATAATATGATTTGCCTGTAAAAACCAGTATAAATATCCTTTTAAAGATGCATCATGTTGTAAAAGTGTTTCTGTAAAACACCGGAAAATGAAAGTACGGAACTTGATTTTGCTTCTGCCTAAGTCTGTGTGACTGATCTGAAAGGCAGGAGAGTACCTTCCTCCAAGAGCTGAGTAAAGTCTCTTGCGTGCAACCCAATCTTTAAGAAAGATGGGGGGTGGGGGGGAGATATTTGACTCATTGCCCTCCCTGCTCTTCTGGAAGGGTGCGATGCCTTGTGTAACCTCCTGGTTTTGCTGAGGGGGAGGAGAGGGAGGGCACCCTGTTACACAAAACAGAAGTACTGTGGTTTGCTTGGCTCTTTTAATTTTTTTTCTTTTTTTTTTTTTTTTTTCCCCCGAGAGTTGGAAATGACGGGAGCGAGGAGCATGAAGACACCCCGGGGGATGAGTGCATCCGCGCACCTACCCCTCCACTTTGCTTTGCTCCCGTGCAAACACAAATTTTATGTTCCCACAGACCCAGAAGGTCGACGGCGTCCCGGCGGGGCGGTCGGAGGAGGGAGGCGGCTCTTCGTCTACAAACTTTCCCTGTCCCCTCCCTCGCCGCCTCTCTCCCTCCTCTTCTCTCCTCCCTGCTGCTCTCGGCTCCCCGTCGGCGATGGCTGAGAGGCCGGGGAGCAACGGGGCAGCACTGCTGCCTGTCTGGTCCTTACCCGGTCCCCGCGGCCGCTCCCAAAGCGACATCTCCTCCTTCTCCTCCTCCCGGAGAACCTGTCTGCTGCGGTCCGTCGTGGGCGGCTCAGGTAAGAGGGAGGGAGGGAGGGAGGGAGGGAGAGACCTCCGAGCCGAGCTGAACTGAAGAATTTAGGAAAAAACATCCTCCTCCACACCCTGCCCAGCTCTCCCAGACCCAGGACTTGGTGGCCAAAGTGTGCATCTCTGGTTTACGTGGTGCTTAATCTACTCCTTGAGATGGTGTTCGAAAAGTTCCTGGGTTATTATACCCGTGTTGTCACACCTAAATGACTCCTGTTAACACCATGGATACCCACCCGTTTGACAAAGCTACTTTGACTGCAAGGGCAGAAAAGTCCTCGGAAAGCTTCAGGGTGTATAGCCGGGTCATCAAAACTTCTCGTCCTGCCGCTTCACACATTACACTTCAACTGCGTGTTAGGATTTTACCCCATGCACTTTCATCTGTTTCTTGATATTCATTAGTAGGTGAGGCAAAAAAAAAGTGTAAGTCAGTATCCCACTGTCGTCCTTCAGGAGGTAACTACTGGAAGTGCACACGGGATGATTTGGGTGTGGAAGCTGGACTTTCAGGACAGAGTAGGCTTCCTGCAGGATTCAGAGCAGCTTTGCTGTAGGAAGTGAGGGCCCTAGTTTACAGTGCAGATATTTGAAAGTGGCCAAAGTGCCTGGGCTGTGCTTTACTCAGTCTGTTTCCTGAGGTAAGGCAGTAAGGAAAGTGAAATTCTGGTCTCCATAGGGCTGAGTTCATTTTGAAAATGTGTGCTTACCTGGTTGCAAATCAGCCCTGCTGTATTGACTAGAACAAGGTTGTAGGCATATACATCCCTGGTGATGTAGATGTGTTGGATGCACTCACACTACTGCACAGAATTACACCACCATCAGGGAAGCTCCAGAATGCACTGAGGGACCTCTTCTCCTGCAGCACAAGTAAGGCAGTGCACTGCGTGTTTGAGTCTAAAATGGACCACAATGTCCTCTTATGTTTGCTCCTCAGGGAGTCTCAAGATGAAGCGGACCATGTGCTTGGGGAGGCTCAAGTGTACAGGCTGTGCCTGCCTGATGAGGAGAGAGGGAATGAAAACTTGCTTAGTCACATAGGAGCAAGTAGATTTAACTTGCGGGGCCAGAGGCTGCAAGCAAAAACAACTCTATGAGCCAGTTGCTGTATCATTTTTTGCTCTACCTTTTTCTGTGTCTACTTAAAAAGTTACGGCAGTGAAAGACATTTGGGACAGGGAGGAGGGAGGAGATTCCAGTGGTTTGTCCAAATCAGAAAGAGCTGCTTTTGGGTATAAGGTGTATTTCAGCACTACCTGGAATAATGTTGCATGAACAACGCCCTGTAACTTTATCTGCACACTCCTGAATCCAGAGGGATTGACAGAGAGGGATTGTCACACAGGTTGACAGGATTGAGACCATATCAATGTTAGACTATGTTCTTTGTTGGCTTAACTACAAATTCTGCTAACAGTGAGCTGGGTTCATTATGAGAAACTGGCAAATCCAATTGAGATAAAATGATGGTGTTTTCAAAGATGTGTTGTTATTTGTAGTTTCTTACACACAACATTTAGGCCTCCCTGTTGCCCTTCTCGGTTTTTGAGGATTTGTCACTTCCTGCCAGTAAGTGACAAATGCTACTTTCTCTGGTTTTTATTTTTTGACATATTTTCTTTCATTCTATATTTTCTCCATTGCTGCTTCCTGTATCTTTTTCCAGCTGCTCAATGGCTGCAGAAAAAACACTTATATACTGCCACACAAGTGTTGATTCCCTCTTTAAAAAGGAAAGTATGCATTAAAGATGCAAAGCTGTTTAATTTTTAATGTGGTGGTTAGAGAATTGGTTTTATACTGAGGTGCCATTAAAATAACCTGCTTTTTCATTCCTTCACTAACCTAGAGAACAACTGTAATGGGGACAGAAATGTGAAGCACTTAGAGAAACAGAGTCAGTACTTTTGCTTCTATCTTTTCTCTAACCATACCATTTGATTAAAGTAGTTCTCTCATTTACATCAGATGTTACCTGTGCTCCAGCCGCTGCATTTATAGAAGAACAATTTGCATTTTAAATAACCTGCAAAATGTTTGCTTGCCGCCTGTTCCTGGGCTGAATCACTTGCAACTGTTGAAGTCACAAGTTGCAGTTTCTGTTGCATATTTGTCTTCATTTTCCAGATCCTGACCAGTTCTGCTGAGAAGATGTTGTTTCCTCTCACTCCATGAGTGATGGGTTGGTACCCAATAGATGGTTCACACTGTCATTTATTTTACCACCTCCCGATTCACCATTCTCAATGCAGTATCTGTGAAGAGGCAATATTTTTAGACACCTTTCTAGCTAATAGAAAAATAATAGATTTTTAAAAGCAACTTTGGCAGTGGCTCACAAAATTTATCTGTTTGTTATCCTAGTTCAGTCCTATATGTATCTCTGTAGTGCAGTGAGGCTGGTCGCGTGGTCCCCATCTTTATGGTGTCTGTGCTTTCTTACCATCAGTCCTTCTGCTATTCTTACACACTGACAGAAGCAACTTCCTGGTATCATTTTACAGCATCTCACTTCATTAGCTGCCGTCCAGTATGTTAGGACAATATATTTTCATGATTTTACTCTTAAAGCTGGTCTCTTCTTCAGTGTTGATGGTAGAAGATTACTTAATTTCTCTCTCTAGGCTCTCACCTCACCCATTATTTTGTCAGAGCTTTACCTTCCAACTCTTTTTTTATTTCTCGTAACTCCTAAGGAGGAATAAGGTGATCCTCATCATGAGTAAAAGTGGCATGATCTAGAATTTTGATTTAGACCCTAAGAAGTGTAATGTCAGCAAAGTTCAGAGCTGGCGTACCTCTGGTTTGTTGTGGCAGGCATAGCCCGTGCATCACTTCAACATCGTGGTACACCCCACCTGACAACTGGCTGGTTTGCCAGAGCATCTAAAGGAGATTGGTGAAGAAAAACTTACTCTCCTAAATTTCAGAGCAACACCAGAACCACTTGAAAAAAGCTGCTTGAATTACACATCTTTAAGGAGCCTTCCATGTTTAGTGACTAGATTTAAACCCACCTTAAAGGTGGATCAAGCTAGTCAAGTTTCTTGATTTTCCCAGCATAGATGGGGACTGAACTGCAACTGAAACAAAGACCCTGCTAAGATGCTTTCCCAGAGCTATTCCAAACTCTAGATTAGGTGGTTATGGGGCTGAAGGTAACTCTCAGCATGAGTGGTGAGTCCTGGGGTGCAGGGTGGAGGAGGTGTGCTGTTTCATATCAGCCGCCTCTGTGCTCCAGTTGCGAAGCGGAGACGGCGGTTCTCTTTGTGACAGCCCTCAGGCATCAACCTCAGCTGCTGCGGTGCCCGTTCTTTATCTTCATGTCCGCCTAGACAGTTTTCAGTTCACACTCTTTTTAGTGTTGTGGGTTTTGCTGTACAGCCTTGCATTTTGTTCCGAAGGCAGTGAGGTCTGTGGTGAGGTACATCTTGGTGAAAAGGGAACTTTACTGCTCAGACCAGAAGTCAAAAAACCACCCATCTCTACTCTGGGATTGACACTGTCGTATTGTTGCAGTTCCTCTTGAGGTCTTGCTCTTTAGCAAGAAGGAGAAGTTTCAGATAATTTGTTCCGTTAGTAAGAAATGCACCTTTCAGATAGAGAGGTGAGCTCCTCACGTTTCCATTCCTTTAGTGTTTTTTTTTGTGAGCAGTTCTGATGTCAGACAAAAAAAAAACTTACCTGAGAATTCAGAAAGCAATTCATCAATACTTCAGGCTATACCCTGGATGTTGGGTTGCAGAAGAGAGTGAAAGCCTGAGTGCAAATGACAGTCCTTCCTCAAAACTTGTACATGCCAGGATTATTTGGGTAATTTTTGTGGGTTAATTTATTCAAAATGATAATGAGTAACAGCTACAATGCCATCTGCTGCTGACTCCAGAATAGGGTGAGCAAAAAGATGGCTTAAAATCCCCCAGTTAAGTGAAGAACTGGGGAAGCTTTCATGTAGTGATCAGAGAGTCAAAGTGGCTGATATTAGATGGGAAGAAAATTGATGATATTTGGACTTATTTTAGCTTTTCATTATTAGAGTGCTCCACTTTGCAAACTTAACAAATGTCAGATTCTCTTCTTAATGGACAAACTTTCTGGTTGATGAAAAGGAAACATTTTTTGACAGCTGAGGGTATTTGACAATCTAGAAGTGGTGAAATCCAAAATACTCGTAATCTAGACATTGGCCTGATTATCTGGGGGCATGGAATCCATGGAAAAAAGTAAATTTTGCATGGGTAGGTAGGTAGTTGTTAACCTTTGCCTGTATTTCCCACTGTACTTGTACTCATATTTCCCCAAATGGCTACAGATTCCAATTTCCATATTCACCAAGTCCTACCAAGGTCTACCAAGGGAGTTGAATTCAGCATTTGTGAAGAAGACATCAGATGTGCTTCTTGAGGGCAGTTAGAAAGATAGTGTTTCTCAGTTCTGAGATGGGGTTGATGAGGGAGAAGATTGATGCTGTGAGAGAACACCATTACTGAAGCAACTGATTTTGGTACATTGTATGAAAAATGGGAGTTATGGGAAACCATCATTCTCCATGGTATCAAGCAAGAGTTGTTTACAATATAAATTGAAGTACAGAATTTTGCAAGAAGACTAAGGCAGATAGTTTGAGGTTGAAAACTATAGTAGAAATTAAAACAAGTAATAATTTTGGGCGATGTAGAAACTGGACTCAGTGTGACTGTATAATTTCCAAGAGACTGTGTATCCTGTCTCTGAGTCCACTTTATTATCTTTCCATCAATTTGCAAATCCGAAGTATCAGGAAGAGGCAGCAAGCATAACCATATGAAATTTGACATATGCTTGTAGAATGAAAGCATTTCCTTTTTTGTAATAATCTCCTTAGACCATCATCCCATAATGTTAAATTCCATCCTGGTCAACCTTATATGTAACTTCAGACTGATGTTGAGGAAAAATCCAGGAATCTTAGAACATTTTGTACTGCACACATTGACAAAGTTTAACTCTGCCTGAAAACCAGGTTAGTTTATAAGACAGATGTGCATGCAGTGAAGAAGTGTGTGTCAGAACATAGTCAGCCATTTCTAATATGAGTTTATACCATAATGCATGCTAAATAAGAAACTGCTTGTTTTATATTGGACTAAAATTTATTATTCCACACCAGCTTTTGCAGAATAACTGGCGTAGGTTCTTGTTATTAGATTACTATCCTGAGTAAGTGTGAAAGGGGAAACCCTGGGAACACTATGGTTTACAAGTACAAACCATGTATTCTGTATGTCATTTACACATGACCCAGTTTCTGAGACAAAAACTTTACAGTCATATATTCAGACTTGGGCTCAGGCTTGAAAAAAATTAATTTCTAAATGTGATGGTAATCTTCATGGTTGGCTAAGTAGAAATTGAACTGCAAACATTTGCAGCATAGGCTTTAATGTGTGTTTTGCAGCAGCTAATCAGTAGCTGAATGGGGGGATCTGTTCAGTTTTTTGCTTCTCTGTGTGTTTTAGTTTCTCAAGGCCCTTTGGCATTTAGCACTTCCTGCTGCTGTGTGACTTCTAGTAAGTAACCATTTTATATCAGACCACATGTCAAGTATGAAGGCTGAAGAATTGATCTAAAGAGTAGCTGAAGAAAAATTTTGCTCCTTACTGAATGTAACCAACTTGTTATAAAAAAACCCATTTGTTTTGGTTTTAAAACCTAAATATATCATTAGTCAAATCCATCATTAGCATAAATAATTTATCTTTCTTCCTTACCCCATTCCCTATGCTCTTCTCTTTTTGCCACTATTTCCTGAAAAAGCAGACACAATTTAAGGTCAAAAGACTGGGGACGGTTGGCAGATTTTTTTAAAGGTTGGTGAAGAATTTAAATTTTTATTTATTTTTGCTTTTTGAAGTCAGAATCTTTTCGGTGCCAGCAATCCTGTAGGATTTCAGTTTTCAGTTAACACCAGTAATTAGTCTTGTTTCTGAATTTTTAGTAGTTCTTATAGAATACGCTTAATCATAAGGCAAACATTTCTTCAGTGATAAACTTTGCTTTTCCTTTCTTTTTTCCTAGCATTTTACCTGTCACGTTGCAGGTAAAATTAGTTTGTCTCAAGTACAAGTTAATTGGCACAAAAGGAAAAATATCTAGAAGAAAATAGAAAATCTTGACTTCAGTGTTCCGGGTTCAACTGCTTCTCACTTTATTTTTGAGACTGTCATTTTTAAATCCTACCACAACAAGGGTTGCTCTTGCTCTTCATTCATGTGAAAAGCACTGTGATCTTCCTGAAATACAGGCACAGTTTGTAGGCAGTCAACACTTCCCTTGGTGGTGAGCTGAGAAAACTTGTTCCCCATCATGCAGTTTTGATGCAGAATTGGACTTTTAAGATGTTGTGTATAAATTCTCCAAGTGCCTCTGATGTTGTTACAGTTTTTGAATTACGAAAGGCTGAAGCAGTGACATATTAGTAAATTTTGTCAGTATCAAGTAGTTACTATAAAGGGCTCAGAGGTGCTGGCACTGCTTTGATACAGCCTGAAGCTTTAAAGCCACTGTGCTTTGCAAGTTGGCTGTGCTCTCAGGTGGAGGGAGTGCTTTGTAGAGCAGAGGAGCTAAAGAGCAGCTTGAACCACTGCACTCTTTGGTGGCGAGATACTTTTCTACCCTCTCTCATTCCTCTCATGGGACATTCTGCATTGCCCTTCCCCTTTCTCATGCTGTTGTTAAAACCACTTGGACGTATTGAAAGAAACATGAGACCAAACAGTATGGGGCTGGGAAGGAAATATGGAAGAATAAGTATTTTACCAGAGATGGGCAACGTGGCAACACTTCACATGCTAAAATACTGTGTGTAAATGGTTTCTTTTTGAAATAATGTTAACATTTTTACCAAATGTCTTTATTTCTTTTCAGAAAATGTAGCATTTATTAATTATTTTAAATTAAATATGTATTTTATAGCTATATCTGATTTTTTTTAACATTTGCGTGATTTGCAGTATCCAGAAGAAAAACTTTTTTAGAGAGAGTGGCTTCCTGTTGAAAGGAGCTGCTTTTGATTCCTTTCAACTTCAGACATGATTTCAGTCTCACACACAAACTGTGTTGGCTACTGTTTGGGGAATTTGCCCAGTTGCACAGTACCACACACTATTTCCAGTAGCTGGATACATCAGTTGGTAGCTCAGTTTTGGCATTGGAACAATCCAAGTTGTTCCTATTCAAACTATATTGGAAATAAGAGGCACTCATCTATCTCTTTCTTCCTTTCACCTTCTTCCCAGTCTTTCACTCCCTTCTTCCCTACTAGCTTCTTTTCTGTATTCTCCATAGCTTCCAGTAAATGTAATTTATATTGTGTTGATAGCCTAGACTTTTGGTAATTCTCTGTGTAGGTCTGGTTGGGTGTATGTCAGCTTTCATCCTGCCCGTTCAAGTCTGATGCAGTGAGATGTGTAGGGATCAGGAACCTCTAATTAGTAACATTAAGTTTATAAACTAATAATGCAATTACCTGCATTTAATAACATCAAGTAAATAAAACATTATTTTCTGACTGTCACAGGGAGATAAAGGTCAGAATTTGTACATCTGAGCAGAGATTATTTCAATTTTATGAATTAATTGCAAAAGGGTAAAATATCTCCTAAAAATTCTAAAAGAAAGAGTTGCTGAATATTAGGAATGAAGGAGAAATGCTTCAGAGCCTTGCTGAGAAAAAACTTGACACAGTGGCAAGGATTAGGAAACAGATGAACTCTGCACAATCATTACTGTATTTAAAGTTATCAAGTTATCTTCAGTTTCTCAGAATACAATTTTTTCCCCATAAAATAAAAGTTTTGTGAATATAATTTTTTTTTTTTGGTAGAAACAGTCCTGATTTTAGGCACATTTTTACATTTGCAGGACAAATATCTGACAAAATTTTAAAATGATAAATTATCACGTCAAAAAATTAATCTGATATTTTTATAATTTTTCATCGTACAGAAATTTGGTATAGGAGGTTTTTCCTTCTAGTTTGGGGAGCAGGAACAGAAATAAAGGCAGCAGTGTCAGAATTTCCTTGCCACAGAAATGTTATTATCCTAGGGGACCCTGTCCACCTATACAAGGCAAGTGGAACCACTGCCATTTTCCTTTCTAATGGCTAAATCAAAGGTTAAAATAGCTTCTTGAAAGAATAAGGATGTTCAGTATATCATAGAACCAGACCACAAAGAGCATGTTGAGCAAAGTTTTCCCTTCAGAGCATGTGTATTTGCTTTTCCCATTTCTGGGGGGAGAATCACAGCTTTTAAGATATATCTGTGACTAATATACACAGTACTGAAGAAAACTGTAGGCACCAAGTAGAATTAGTATTGAGGTATTGTTTTGTGTCATCTACAAGCACAGTAAAGAGGGGATTGTCGTATATTTGCAGTTGAGTGTGTCCTAATTGCAGGCCTTCTTTGTGTTCAAACCCAAGCAGCTATATTTAAACTTTATGAGTGAAAGGATAATTAGCAGTCATCTGCTTGCCACTTTTTAATTTAATTCCTCTGTTGCCTTGTGTCAGGGCTTCCAGTAAATGTTAGTGTTTAAACCACCAATGAAACTGTGACCTTTTTATCTGAAAAAAAGATGAGTGCTACCAAAGCGTAGCACAAAAAGGCGGCTTCTGCAAGACATATTTCTGAATTTTATTCTGATTTAAAGCAGTTTGTGCTATCTCAGAATGGCTGGATTTGAAATAAGTTGTTTTACTTACACAGACAGAGCCAGTGTAATTCATCAGGGATCAGCAGACATCCCAAGTCATGATATGAACTGCACTAGCCCCAAGGATGAATCGTGGCAATGCTGCCTTTATTAATTAGGCTTATAGGCACCTCTGCCTGGGTTTCTCTGAGTACACTCTTGACTCTGTGTCCTTAGAAATGAGCCAAGAACAGGGAGTTACACCTCCTCAGCAGCATGGCATCTTTCTTCCAGCCATTTGAGCCCTTAACATTTAAAAAAAAATAGTGGTGTCTTCCTGTTATGCCTTCCTGCAAACAAAACTGAATGGCATATTTCACAACATGTTCATTTTAGTGAATAGCAAATTCAAAAAAAATAGACTGCCACCCAGCCATTAAAGTATTTGGAGACACATCTGCTATGAATTTTGCCTTATTCTTTGGAAGTTGAGATAAACAATGGCTTTTGATCTACAAATAGCAAAAATAATTTTGGGGAAGGATTTCCAAAGAATCAATGCAAGTAATTTTTAGAGCTTTCTCATATTTAGAAAGTCATCTTCGGATTTGTCTAATGGGATCTTCCTTTGGTAAATGGTGAATATATATGCAATTTTGTAGGTGATTGTGGCTCACAAGCCAAGACCTGTTCTGTGGTACAGAGCTTTTGCACCACTCACGTGCTAAATGAGGGCATTGTACATGCTTGTGCATTTAGTGGTCTATCTGAAACAGCCTCTGAAAGCTACACCCTAGCACTGCAGGACCTGCCAGAGCGGGAGGGAAACAGCAGAGCGAATAACTTACTTTCAGCTACAAGGGTGAAAGACTTCGGGGAGAGCTTCAGATGTGCTGCCTGCCCCTTTTTTGGCTCTGTGTCAAATAGCTCTCCTGATGATCACCAGGCCCTGCAAGAAAGTTCCTCCCCTTGCAGTTTCCACGGGGAAAAAGAAAGCCTTCCACTCAGTGCCTGCTGTGGAGGCAGTGCCAGGAAGCTTCACAGGTTCACCTATCCTTGGGTGAGGATGGGTGGCACACTGCCTCAAAGGTAATTGCCCAACAGCAACTTAGGCACTACTTTGAAATCACTTTGAATTCAAGCTGGGTTACGTAAAATGAACAACAAAAGCACTTCTTTTTTATAATGTCTAAAATAACTCAGTTGCCAGTCTTTTAAACAGAGAAAGAAAACATCACCAACAAAATGAGGGCTAGCAAGATATCTGTAACCAGTCTGCTGAATTCAGGCAGAGAAAGACCCATCAGACTTTGCCTTGGTGTCAGCAGTTTAAAGATTTTCTATGCTTGTATGCTTCTTTTCTTATGTCTTCTATGAAGTTTGTAATAATATTGTCTGTTTTGCATGGCTTTGCACTTTGGTAAAGATATTGTAATGTATTAAAATTAGAAATTGTGTACTTCAGACAACACAGAAGTTGTTATCACATAAAATCCTGGTGAGTGGAAGTAACTCAGCGGAGCACACAGCTTTTCCAAGTTTCTTGCATTATTATGTAAACTCTGTGGGGAAAAAGATATTTGTTCCATTCATTCTAGGCCAAGATTGGAAAAATGCTCCAAACATGTGTGAAAGAGGTTTCTTGGGAGTGGGATTTACTGGATTGGGGAATAGTCTATTTCACTATTACTATCACTTTCACTGTTCCCAAGAGGAATAGTGAAAGCTTCTTTGCTTTAAGTGCTGGAAGCACTTAAAACCAGATCTGGAAATGCACTAAAATTGTGTCAAAAGAAACTTTTTTTGCAGCAATGAGCAGAGTCTTTTGTAGATGTGGGGTTTTTTTGTTTTGGTTTGGTTTTTTTTTGGTTTCGTTTGGTTTGTTTTTTTTTTTTAATTCCTCTGTGTTTGTATCAAGTCAAGAATGCCAGCAGGAAGACAGATGACTGAGCATGCAAGCCATCCACATGCACCAAACTCACTGCGCTAAGGAGACAAAGATGCATTTTGCTTTTTGACTGGTTGGAAGATCCACATCTATGACCCTCTACCGGTGGCAGGGTGTCCTCTTTACTTCCTTCAATAGTAGAAGGAAGCAAAAGAGATGGAAAGGAATTCTCCCAAGCAGCAAATAAATAACTGACATAGGATAAGTGAAATGAAAGGGTAAACCAGAATTCTCACTTAGTATCTTGAAGATGAGTTCTGTTACATGCACTTTATTATCCTAGGCTCAATATAAGTATATATTTGGATGATTTTAGGTGAATATTTAGAATATGCAGATGAATTCTAATCAACAGGGTTTTGACACTGAGAAGTGCATCAAATAAGCAAGTTTTGTTTGCCTTCTAAGATAATTGCCTTTTTAAAAAAATTATAACAAGGAGATATTAATGCAGGCACTAATTAGTGAAGCAAATTCTAGTATTTATTGGAACTCTGTACTTCTGCTTCAGTGAATTTGTTTTAGTTATATGTACTCCACAGAGAAAATAAATCCCAGAAAAGTAAACTTCACGCGTATCACATCTGAAGTAAATGAGAATTGTTCCAAATTGTTTTCCTACAAACATTGATTAGCATAATAATGGAAGAGAGGGAAAAAAATCCAGAAAGACCTCTGCAAATGGCAGCATGCATCTCTCTCAGATTTAGAATTAGATGCCTCAAATTATGCACATTTGTAAGAAGAGCCAGAGTTTTAAAAATACATTGAAATGATTTCTGATTCTAATCCTTTTACGTCAATAAAAACTATCAAAATATGTGCACTTTCCAGTAGCCCTAATCTCCATCTGTTAATGTAAGCTTAATCTTTCAGAAATAGAGTTATAAGAGTGACTTTTTTGAAGCAATTTGGGATCATTGGGAAAGTGATTTGGCCAGTGTAATCATTATACCAAGGAAAAATCAGAAGCCAAGTTCAGTGGCATTTGGAAGGTGGCACATGTCTGTGGGATTCACCTGATGTTGAAGACTCCTACAGTAAAGGCTAGTGTGGTTCAAGGAACCAAAATCCCTTCTTTGCAATAATATTCTCATGCAATACTTTCCCTCCGTGATGGTCTGAGGGATGTAATGTCCCAAAGTGGATTGCTCTGAGCCCTGGAATTTCTGTAATAGTGCTGAACATTGGCTGAGTTTTGTGGATAGTGGACATTGAAATAAATACTGCCATAGAACTGCAGGGCTGTTTTTAGAAAGGGTACATATTTTTCTCTGTAAAATTGCAGTACAGGTTCTTCTGCTGAGAATTCACGGAACATAGGGTATATAAGCATGTCAAGTATGCCATGTACATAGGCACTGAAGGTCTTTTGGGTACAATGATATGAAAAAATATATATGAAAAAATAACTACTCACCTTCAATTCAGTCCAGTTCATTTAAATGACATTTTTTCTAAACCACTGAAATATAAGCATCTATCTATCAGACTGGTGGAGCCTTGCTTTTGCTCCTAGAAAATACAGGTACACAGCCACAGGGAAGGAAGGAACCAGTTGGTAGCTACTGGGTATCTCCAAGAGAAATGCTTAAGATTGAAGGCTGGGCATATGGATCATTGCTCTGAACAGGGAAATAAACTTCAGTCACTGCACTTAAAGATTGCCATGGAAGGAGAAAGAGCTGGGCAACCCATTTCTTTCCCCTTCCTGTCTGTGCTGTCATTTTTCCTCCCAATTCGATGATTTGGGATAATACAGCTGTTATGATCTCTCAGCAAATGCATTGGCTTTAAGAAAAGGGGGCAGACCCAGCACTTCCAGTAGACCAAGCATTTTTCAGTGGAACAGGCCACTCAGGCTAAGACAGTGTGGTCCAGCCAAGCCATCACTGTAACTGCATCCCACCAAAGTTTCACCTTCAGCTGCTGTGCATCCCCCTTCTTTGAAATGCAGCAGTACACTGCCATTTAAGTCTGCTGCAGCATCTCTGGGATTGTGATTTCATTGTGACTTTCCACTGCTTAACATTGTTTTGGTTTGGCTCTTACAGTCACATTCTCAGCTGTGTTTTTTTCTTCTCAATCACTGCTAGAGACTTTGGTGTTGAAAACTTTTGAAAACACAATCCTCCCAAGCCCAGGCATTCAGAGGTTAGGAGAAAGAGGCAGAAAAATCTACTGTTCTTTTTTTTTTATTTCAAAGGAAGTTGTAATATGCTCTCTGTGGCATCCTCATGTTATTGGAGGCTTGATTCATGACATTGGTGTACTTGTAGTTTGCAATGCTGCTATTGACTTCAAATGGTTTTGGCTTGTGCTGTAATACATTGCTGCAGCTTTTATCACAGGAAGGCCTCTTCACAACACTTAGCAAATATTAGGTGACCTGAAGTTCAATATCACACTCCTGTAGAAGACAAAAGTCCCTTTGGGAGAAGACTGGAATTTTTTCAGTTCCAGCCTCTTAATAAATTCCTGATGTAAGCAGGCATGAGAGATGCATTAACATGTTTTGTGATTGCCCAGGGTCAGTGCTGATCAAAATTAATGTGAGATTGTTTTCCGAAGGAAATTGAACAAAGAGCAAGTAGAAAGCATCTAGAACAATGTTGTAGTAGGTAACATTATAGAGCAACTTCTACCTTTATCCTGTGAAAGCCCTATGTGGGTGTCTCCAGGCAGCCTACCTTTACAGAAGAGGATCTCCTTGTGGGATGAAAGCCCTTGCCTGGGCTCCTTGTTACTTGGGTAAGGACAGGAAGAGGTAGGGATTATCCATGAGTTCTTCCAACCTCTGCTGCCTGTGAGTGGGAGTGAGGAGTGTGTTAGCTCTTCTTCTCTGATGTGAGGGATATTATCTCTCTCCACTAGTCCTGTTATTACAGTATCAAAAGCTGTAGGAAGGGCCAGCGTGGAGGAAGAAAATACTGACTTAGATAACAAAGAAAAATGGAAAAGGTTTAAAATGTGAAAGATCCCTGTCAGGAAGAGAAGAAATTACTTAATTCAAATTTCTGATAACTTTTTTTTGGTTAGTCCAACGATTACATCCACAAACAGAGCAAATGATTTTTTTGTCTGGAAAAATCCATCTATTCTGCTCTGCTTCTTTCAGTTTACATTCAGCAAACTATGATTTGGCTCAGCACATTTTTGATTCCTGTTCATTTTATTCTCCATATCTTTTGCACTACAATATCCACCAAGTGTGGGGAAAGTGGGGATGCTTTCCATCTAGTATCAATTACTGTAGGAGTCCATCTGCTTGTGGTGGCGAACAGAGCTGATGTGCTGGACTCTTACCAGCTTCAGGTCTACTCTGCCATGGATATGAGGAGAATCGTCCACAGACCAAGATTTTCCAACAGGTCTGTGAAGGAGCCTAAAAACATTGACTATAAAGAAAAAACCAGCAAATAAGTAGGTTGGTGGCTTTAAACAATTTGTTTGCACTACTGGAATTGCTTGAAGAAAGCCTCACTCGTGAGCAATCTTTTTTTTTTTCTCTATATAATGAATGTATAAGCTAATGGAGCTTTCTTTTGCCGTTCATAATATTTCCTGTTTACAAGGACAAACAGCTTCAATTATCTTCCTGCTGCAGGAGGAGGGAAATGGAAAAAAGTTTGAAAAAACAGATTTTTGGGTTTTGTGAGGGTGCTTAGGTTGAAATGGAAATGTATTACCGAGCCATAAAGTAGGATTAGCCCTCTTGTAGCTCCCTTTTTGTTACCTCTCTGGCTATTTTTCATAGGACTTCAGAGCTAAGAGCATCCTTACAATTGTTGTGGCGTCTGGCCTTGTCACCACCAAAACAGCTTTCCCTAAGCCCAGGTGTACACTTTCTATGCCTCAACACCATAGTCTCACAACTGCCTCCTCTGTCTTCTCACCAATTTGCCACACCTCCCATTATCTGTCGCCTCCATGCGCTTGTTTAGGTGTCTTAAATTCCCAGCTACCTAGCTGGCTACCAGGAGACTGCTGGGGGAAAGGTCGTGTGGGTGAGAGGTTCTGTGTCTCAGGGAGATGCTGCCGTGTGAGGCTGGTACACTAGATGGGGCGGTTGTTATGCTGATCAGCAAACACCGTTTCTCTGGCGCTGGATTTCTGCTCCTGCTTGCAGGAGGAGAGGACGGGAAATACAGGCTTGTTTAAAGGGAGTGATCAGCCCTCCTGCAGCAGAGTTGGTAGATTGCCCTGAGCTGGTTTCACCTGGTTTCTTCACCTTCCCAGGTGAAGTCACAGCAGGGTCGGTCGTCATTACTTTCTGTGCCTTAAATGCAAACTCAGCTGTGTTTAAAGGCACAAAGCTGCAGCAGGACAGGATGGTGTGTCAGCCTTTAAAATTTCCCGAAGCTCGCCCCACCTCTTTTTTTCTAATCCATAAAATGTATATTTAATCAACACCAAATGTTATTATCAGCCGTTGCTCTTCCCTCAGCCAAGGTAATGCTACAAGCTTGGCATTATCTGTTGTGCTAGTGAAATTGGATCTCCTTGTCATATTGATTGTGATGTACTTAGGTCGGCGTTTGTGGGTTTCATATTGATCTGCCAAAGAAACTGCTGAGGAGTGGGTGAACAAGATCTGTTGTCTGTGCTGTTTGGGAACTAACAGAAGCTCTTATTATTTGCCGGCAGCCTGTAGCACATTTGGACATTGATCTGTTATGAGAGAAGCTGGCTTTAATTAGTACCAGGTTTTCCAGTATTTGCACAGAGTGCTTTGACCCTGGTCCACAGCAAGTTCTCAAAGGCAGACTCTCAAGTTGAGCTGTACATTTATTAAGTTGTCTTCTGAGAAAGAAATCATTAAAATTATTGGACTAAAATTTTTGTATCTGCTGAACCTGAAGTCTTTTCTAAAAGAAACTCAATTGGATCTATAAAATGTGTTCAGAAATACACATCTAGACCTCGATTGGCATTGTGCACTTAAGTAGTTGTGTTTACCCTGATGTTTTGCTGGCCTGCTAGAGATTTAGATTTGATGTATGCAGTCTAATAGCAGATATAGAATCCCTTGACTAGCCTGAACAGGCCTGAAGACAGTAATTTCGTCTCCCGGCCTGATTATTCCAGCATTAGAAAGGCTTTCCCCAGAAGCCTGAAAGAGAGACATCACTCATTCACTCCAATTTGTAAACAATTTTATGGCAGGAAAAAGCTTTTGTTTTCTTTTTTTTTTTTTTCCCTTTTATTCTTGGAGGAGGAGGGCCTGGCTAGATTTTTGCTTTTAGACTCTATTTCATGAAAGAAACCTCACAGTAATGTTAAGTGGGTCATATGCAATTGATAAGTATCAATGATGTCACTGAAGTGGTCATGTATGCCAGTATGTATGCAACAGGAATTTTTTTCTACATGAAAGAGTAAAATTACAGACACTAGATATATGACTAAAAGTGAGTTAAAGCAGTTTTCCCATGACGTATCACCAAATGAAACATGAAAAGAACACTCTTACTAACTTATCAAAATATTTCTCTATTATTTAGTCAATACTGCCTGAAATGATCATGTAAAGTGACTCAGTGAAAAATGACTGTGTCATTTTATAGAATGTAATCCGTGTCCAGGAAATTACATCTGTAAATTCTGGCCATCTCCCACATGTATATGCAGATGAATAGGGGACGAGGGGGAGAAATTTAAAAAAAAAGAAAAAAACCCCTTATTAGCCAGATCCTGGCCAAGTACAAGCCTCTAGGAGCTCTACATTTCCAGCAGTGTCCAAGCAGCCATTGCAGCATCTGCAAGGCTAAGGAGCCAAAGCTCCCTCACTCCACAGCACCCACAAGAAATGCTTGGTGTGTTTCAGCTGTAGTGGCTCAAGAATATCTAGAGCTGCTGCTGCAGGCTTTCTGAAAGCTTTTGATCAGGCTATGTTGCTAGAGCAGGGTGGTAGAAGATCTTCATGTCCTGAATTCTGGGGGAGGAAGCATGGTGTAGTTCCATCCAGGTCTTAAAATGTGTGATTGGTAATATCCTTGTGTCAGGATGAAAAGTACAGTTGTTTGTTTGTTTGTGTTTTTTGTTGTCGTGTGTTGGTTGGTCTTGTTTTGGTTTCATTGTTTTTTATGAATTTGAAAACTATGCACTAACCTATTTTGTTTGGATTCAGATACAACACTGACCCAAATATGCAATAAGTAGGGTGGTTTACTTCATTGCTTGTTGAAGTCTTAGGACAATATAGTATCTGAATGCTTCCTTTCAGTTTAACTGTTTAGCTTTCTTCCAAAGATATTTAATTTTTGATTTGGACTTAAAAACCTATGAGAGATATATAGCAGAGAATCTGCAAGTTCTGGCTAAGCACATGAAAAAGTTTATCTATTGCACTTGACATTCATAAGATAGAAATGTGATCATTAAACCTATCATGGAGGGTCTTTATGGACTGGTCTAGCTCATTGCATGGCAAATGGGTAAAAAGTCCCTAAAAATGTTAAATTACTAGAATGTTATGACTGCACAGACAGTCAGTGGGCTGCATGGCTGATTTCTTGCACAGATAGGCATTGACAGGATTGTTCGTTTAATTTAACTGGGTCACTGAAATGTGTGGCCAGCACAATCTTCTTTTTAGATCAACTTCATCTCCTTCATCTCATCTTGTAAACCATGTGTCAGCAGGTTGAGAGCAAGTGCCTCCTTAACTGATTTATATTTGTGCTCTTTACAAACATTTCCGTGACATTGTCTCCCCCTGTACTTGTTGGGCCTCTTTCTGCGTTTTTGAGCTTAGTTTGCGGCACTCCACCATCCCTGGCAACCCTTGCTCAGCTGAGCATCTGTCTTGGCCTGGATTGTCCTTGCTACATGTGGAAGAAGTTTTTCCTTTTGGTGTAGCAACACACCACCATGTTTGGAGGTCCCTCTCCTCAGGACTGGCTGGCAGGCAGTGGATGAGTGAGTGTACCATGCTGTCTCTTCTGCCCCCATTCCTGAAAGCTGAACAGGAAAATTAATTACCTGGGTCTGTGTTACTATTTCCATGTATGGCTTCCCAGAGCAAGCCACAGTCATGCTGTGTCTTCATGCTGGCAGAGCTTCAGTGAAGCACCCTGCTACACTCTGGAGGAGCCAAACTTGCTGCATGGCAGCTGACATGGGCTCTCTGAGAGAGGGCTTTGCAAGTCACTGTTGCATGGCAGTGTCCTGATCTCAGTGTGGTGTTTTATATCAACAGCCAGAGACCAGTTAGACTAAAAGTGATGCTAGGAAGGTTCCAGAATGAGCTATATTGAACAACTGGCAAGTACTTAGAAAGCAATTAAGTCAATAACTAAATGAGAGAAAATGTGTGGTAAATGCATTTGATTTTCTGCTTTGGAGAGCTAAGTTGCCTGGTGAAGGAAAACACTAGATGTGTCTTGATTTGGTACATCTCGACATCAAAAAGATTTTAAGACTGTTCCACAGGACTGTGTTTTACACATAAGCCATGGAAACATGACCTAGATGTAATCTCCGTGAAGTAGGTGTACAACAGTTTGATAAATTGCTCTCAAAAATATTTATCAGCAGTTTTCTGTCAGTCTAAAAGGGCATCTCATGCAGGATCTTGCACAGGGCAATCCCTGGCCCACTTGTACTCAGTGCTTCAGTTTTGATTTGAATGTAGGATTACAGAATATCCTTACAAATCTTGCCACTGTTACCAATCCGGGAAAGTTGCAAGCACTGGAGAGGGCAGCACTGAGAATCAAAATGGTCTTCACAAATTCAAGCAAAGAGGTAATACAGCTTTCTGTCAATTTGCATACCTCTCCTTTGGGCTGGTTTTCATAAAACTGTGGCACACAGAGAAAGCATTATCATAACCCAGGTAAAATTCGAAAATACTTGAGAGGTTAATCACTGTGAAGTAATTTATGTTCAATGCTAAGGTTTTGTAAGAATTTAAAGGCATTTGAAAAACTGCTTTGGATAAATGCTGAAACTACCACAAGAAATACACCATTTCAAGACTTCTCCAAAATTCTTGGAGTCTGGGGGTTTGTCAGTCTTGAAGACTGCGGCCTGAGAGGACAAGTAGAGAGCAGAAGGGTTGGGAGGTTAAGACTGCATATAATTGTGCCATTTACCCACACTGCTAGACTGGAAACAAATTAGAGGAAGGAAATTATCGAAAGACAGCATGCCTGTGCTTCAAAGCCAAGATGGAAAATGGGAAATCCAAGAGGGAACAATCTTCATTGTAATCCCATTGTTCAGGCTGACCTCAGTGACAAAAGAGAAAGATACCAGCAGTAAAATAATTAGCTATTTCAAATTCATCACATTTTAATAATTCAAACACTATTAATAATGCAAATAAAAAGAATATTTCGAATATATTTTTGTCAGAGTCCTTCTATAATATTCTCTTTCTCATTGAAGGAAAGAAGCTTATACTTCTCACCACCCTGCAATGTAAAGAGAAGAACAACATAGTTCTGAAATACCCAACCACCTTTTGTAACAGCTTTAATAAGTTTTTTAATATGGCTCTCAAGAGGGCACCATTCCCCATGTATCTAAATATGCTCTTCAGGCAAATTCAAGCAGCATGTTCTTGGCGAAATGTTGTTATTTTTGGAAATCAACGAAGCAGGATACATCATTTCCCCTCCTACACATTTGCTGATGCTTTAATAGAAAGACCTGTGTTCAAAAGTTAATTACAGCATCTAGATTGTGCACCAAATAGGCACTGGAACTGCAAGTGATTGCTATTGTAAGGGGAAAAGAAAAGGAACAATGTCATGTGCAAATGTTGCTTTGGAGTTCTTTTTGCGCTTGATTACCACCCCAGGAAAAGAGCGCTGACTTGTTTGCCACAAAAGGGATTAAACTGCCTCGCATGACACCCTGGGAATGGATGCCCAGGTGAAAGCCATGTTACAATAAACACCTTATTTTGAGTAAGAGCTAAGGAAGGAAAGAAATAGCACAAACCAGCTTGCCATCCGCATTTGATTGCTTTTCGAACTTTCACACAACATGATATGCCGTTTTACTGAGGAGGAGAAATTGACAGTAGAAGCAGAAATATCTTTGATTTCTTCATCTGCTTGTACACTAAGTTCTGTTTCCCTGAAGACAGTGGGAGTCAAACAAAAGGGCATCATTTCACTACTTGCTGCTCAGTCTTTTTCAGCAAGCATTTGGTCTTAGGTTTTCCTTAGGATGTCTTTCCAGAGTTTCCCTGGCTACCTTGTTGCCTCTTCAGTCAAATTCTCTGGTCTTTCTGCCCTTCTCCCCAAGATGTGCATAATTCTGTGGAAAGCAACCAAGCAGTTTGAACCAGATTTATAACATGCTGCTGAGTTCATCATAATACACCTCTCCACACTGTAAGTTTTTATGTTGTATTAACAGTAGTTCACCCTCTGGCTCCATGCTGGAGTGGAGCACTGCTGGAGTTCTGACTCGGAAGAAAAAGTTTGGGCTGCTGAATTATTGGCATTATTACCTGAAATTACTCTGGAGTTTCATTCTTCTGCTGTACTGACCAGCTGGGAAAGTATACTCATGAAAGTATAGCCTGTCATCATAGTTGATACGCAACACAGTTGCATCCTGAGCTGAAAAATATTTACCTTGTCTATTCATTCAGCAAAAGCAAAATCTTTCTAATGCATTTTTCCCAACACCTGCATATGGCATATCTCCAGCTTGCCAATTTGTCTGATGTACTTTGCTGATATCAGTTGGGCTCTGTGTTTGTCACACGCATTTTACAGTAATTTCTGGGCAAGCATATTAACTACCAAATTGGAATAAAAATGCTGTTGTTAACAAGCCTCTGCAGGGAAAACATATATTTTATAATAATTAAAATATACCTGTCCTTTCATTACCTTTGAACATCTGTTCTGTTGCTGTTGATTGAATATCATCAAGCTGTGCGAGGTAAAGTGATACTTTATGTGTTACCTAAAGCAGTTAGGGACAAGAGTTTAGCAGACATCAAAGTGAACAGACATTCCTGTGACTGGTGAGGGTGCAAAGAGTCAAATTACACATACACTAATAGACATTCAATTCACCACACTTTCTGCACTTAAGTGAAGTCAATCTTTGACTATTAGTCATTAAAAATAAATACCCTTTTCTGGAAATATGAAGCACCTTGTAGTAACAGTACATGGAGCTGAGATTCTAGTCTAGCTGGATCCCTTGAGCAGGTGATCATGCAGAGCAAGTTCTCACTCATAAATATCTCATTTTGGGTCAGGAAAGAGCAGGTGAAGTAGATACAGGGAAAAAAGATGAGTGTTTAATTTCAGGGATCTCTGAACATACTTCACTGTTACACAGCCCATTCAGCTTGAGATCCTGCCCAGGAAGGAGGAAAGTAGTCCTTGCAACTCCACAGACACTCAGGGACTGAAGTAGTAGTAACCCTGAGCTTGAAGAGATGAGTCATAGTTCCATCAGACCTCTTGGAGATACCAGTTTTTCATATGGATAAAATAACTTGGACTATTGGTGTGTAAAGCAAATCCCTTCTATGTGGAACCGAAGCTGAATTAATTGAGAATTCAGTCTTAGTATGGTAAATTAGGGAATAAATTTATAGATAAATAGATAAATAGTTTTAAAAGTCATTTGGGAGAACACACTCAAGCAGTGTCTTTAACTCTGCTTTAGTGAGGCTTTCCTGCCATTCTCCTTTACAAATATTGCAGCACCTGGCAGCATCTAAAAGTGCACATTTATTTGATGACCACTTCTGGTTGACGGATTTTACTTTATTATGTGCACTATGGAGTTCAAAACCAATATAGGTTAGTGGAAAAATCTACATGATAACAGTACCTAGCAGTACCTAAGGGGAAGAGACAGTAAGGTAGCAAGTTGAAGTTGTTCTTCTCTTTTGTGGATCTTGTCAGGTGTCTCCTCCGGTCATTTCCAGTTTATGTCTGGTCAGGGGAGCCCCCGGTGGTCCAGGGGAAAATTCACTGCACTGTCACTGCAGAGACCCGGGTTCGAGTCCCGGTCGGGGCCCCTCCCCGGGCAGATGGAGCTCGTTAGCCCTGTAAGGCAATCCATCTACGTCCTGAGGACCTCGCTGCCACCGTCCAAGTGTGCTTGGCCCCGGCAGGGCTCAGTTCCGCGCACACTGTGTCTCACCTAAAAAATCCAATGCGCAGGCTGGAAGGTGGAAAGACCTTCCCCGGTTCTTCGTTCGCGAAGAGACTGGCCATTCATTCATGTCTGGTCAGATTTCTGTTTCACGAATCAAGTTACAAAATAGTAACCTCTAAGGAGGTGGTCAAGTATGTCTGGCTAAGTGTACAGTGCTTCATGTATCGTGCATGACTTCACACTAGCAGTTATTTGTCAGCCTTCAGAGTTCGAAAAACTGCTTTTGCTTTTTCAGTATTTATTTAATACTTTTTCTAAGGGTGGCATTTGTCATTTAGGTGGACATTATCTAGGTCTCACTTGTCTAAATTTTCCTTCAACTGAGAGAAGGGGTTAAGACAAATGCACTCTTCTGTTGCATTGCTGAAGACTTTCTTCATGTATTTTCACTCATAGCACTTAAAACAAACTGAAGCACCCAGAATCTCCCCTATCCTTAACATAAGCCTGGCTACATGTTTTATGCTCAGAGATGAAGTCCTGGCCGGACTGAAGCAAAAGTTCTGCTGTTGGTTTCACCATAAACTGGGTATTGCCTCAGATCCTCAGACCAGAATATACTGTCTTTCCTTGTTTTTTCTTTACTGAATTATCTGTTTGCAGATTTAAAGGGAAAACAGAAAAAGACCTTTGTTTATGCCTCTCGGTGAGGCTAAATTCCCTCTCTTTTTACTGTACTTAAGATTGCAAGAGAGGAATCTGCAGAACACACAGAAAAGTGGTCGGCAGAAGGTAAGAATAAGGTCCCAAGATAAGGACCAGGGTAAAATGTTCTATAAATCTATTATATGCAGTCATTTAGGCATGATAAAGGTCTGACATTTCCCTTCAGTAAGAATAATGAAGACTGGTCTTTTTACATAGATTCATGGCATTGATGCCAGAGGGGTTGTTAGGTCTGAATTGTGTGATACAAGCCCTTAAATGATGCTCATTTATCCTTTTGTTGAGCTCAGTAACTTATGTTTTATTGTTGTCATCGAGAAAGACATCCAGTTCTGATGTGATGACCTCCAGAGACAGAAAATCCACTGATAGCCTTGGTAGCTTAATCACATTTGCTGTTGCAACAGATATGTTTTTACTTGAAAATACCTATTCTCAGTTTCCAACCACTGTTTCTTATTGTAAATTTCACTGGCAGAGTAAAAGGCCTTTTGTTTCTTCTCGGTGCCTTGGCCCTATGACTTACAATGTGTGTTCACTTTTTATGTGTCAGTAGAAGTCTGAAGCATTTTTACTTGAATTAGCCATCCTGATGGAGCCAAATACTGAGATGGAGGTGCTGCTGCAGTACAACTGAGCCAGAGACAGAGATCCAAAACTGGCTGTCCTTTTTTCCAGAGCTTTGATTTGGCCTCTTTATAGAAAATCTGTTCTAATACAAATACTGCATCTAGCCAAATATCATGATGGTTTCAGAATGTTCAAAGATGTTAATAGATTTTCAAAATGAGAACATTTTATAACAGGCTTTGTAACTGTATAGCTCAGTTGTGGGAAATGGGCAGCTCATAAAATGGGGTTTGAGTCTGGAACTTTATTTCAGTGTACACATGGATGCAAGCTTTCTATTCCTTGTTATTGTCATATAATACTGAGGATTATAGGAGCTGGCTACCTTAAAATTACACTCAAAAGTCTTGTTTTGAACTGATTTTTTCTATTTCTTATATCTGATTTAGCCTGACACCCTGGGTAGCAAAGGCCATGCTCTGAGGTAAGGTTTTGGTTGGAGCTCATCTGTTTCCATAGGAATAGTAACATGTTTCAAAGCACTTGTTTGTGATATTTAAAGAGAAAAGGAGAGAGGTTATTTCAGTTTGCCTGACAAAATTCACTTATATGAGCTATATGTTACATTAATGCAGAACACCCACGCCGGGGATTGTAAATGGCTGTCCAGGTCTTGCAGCCTTTCTCCCAAAACATTTACCCATTTTTCTGGGACAGAGAGCAAATTATCTCTTCTGCCCTTAATCACTTTAGTAGCCATTTGCTTTTCCAAGTAATTTCCAACTTTAGGAGATTGTAAAGAGCAAGCAGAAGGGCATGTTTTGTTTCTGACAGCAAATACTCATCAGTTCAGTGGAAGATGTGTGGCAGTTTCTGATCTGTACACCTTCCTCCTGTTGCTGCCCCACTTGGCTCTGTAGAAGCTGGTCCATGACGGGGTCTGAGAGTTTGACTTCCAGTAATAGCCAAACACAGAGGACTAACCACAGCCTAGTTTGTGTGTGTACGTGTCCTCATGAGAGGGCAAGAAGAGGGAAGAAATGGAAGCAATACAGAAGTAATGGCTGTCTAAGAGGGAGGATGGAGCACAGACATTGAGACTTACGGTGTTTTTACCAGCATGTCGATTAGACCTGACTGAGTAGATTTAATTGTTCTCTGAAGGCAGACAGCCTGCCAATTGTTCTGAGCTGGTTTAAACAATAGTAAAAATCCTTGAAACCATTAGATGTCTTGTTTCTGAGGCTCCCATCACCAGCTGTGCAGCTGTGCTCATGGGGACACAAGCAGACTGCTAGTATATATTTACTTTTGGTCATGTCAGGGCATGGCACAATTCATTCAAGCACATCCAAATCCAAGAAATCCTCTAAACATTTCCAGGGCTAGGAAAGGAGTTAGGCACATGCAAAACCTCCACAAAGGGATCAGTGGGAAAGCTAAAGAGGAAAACTTTGTGTTTATTTTTCCAGATACTTCAAACCAAACAATACGATGACACTTTGTAGATATGAGTTCACTAAAAGCCGGGATTCAGGAAAAAAAGTTACAATTTGCCTAAATAATCAAGCATTTAGAGATGTTTTTCTTGCCAATGCTTTTGTTTCCTGCTGAGCACCTCTCCTCATGATATGCTGAAACCTCTTTCTTGACCTCTCCCCATGTCCCTGCTCTCCTCTCCCACTTCCTCTGTCCCTCCTCTCACTCAGCCCTGCCGCACTTTTCTGCACTGAACTCAACATATGCCCAACCCCTTCCTGCTCCTTCTGAAAACCCATCTGTGCTGTGAAACTCCCAACCTACAACGACCACATACTGCTGTCTGGATCCCACTCTCCTCTTGTTTTCTATCAGTTTAAATCTGTTGACTTCAGAGGTGTTGCTTCTCCCCTCGCAGCTTTTGGCAAGGAGTCAGATCCACTGCATCTGGCCAGGCTGTTCAAGGATAAAGTCTTCCCGGGGAACAAAAGGCTCTTGTTTGCTCAGCAAAATAAATCCTCTGCACTTGTAGCAGTGTATTAACAATATTTCCAGGCTGAACTGTAGCTTCTTCACAGGAACAGTGTATCCTTTTTACTGTCCCGCTCTCAAACTCTTCTGCTTCTGTAAGGTGGGGAAAGGATATTTGGCAAAACCGTCTCCCAGTGATGCTGAGATGATAGTTGCTGAGGTTTAGGGAAGGTGTATGTTAGAGGTTGGTCCTGCATTGTGCTGGACCCAGGGAAGCCTATCTAAGCGTACTGCTCAGCACTTCCTCAGGAGGTTTTCCCTTTACCTAGCAATTTTCAAGAATGTGCCAGAGGAGAGATGGTTTTCATGTACCTAAAGCCTGAAGAATGTGCCTCTAACAACTCTGTATTTATAGAGATGTTACTAATCAAGGATTTTGGTGCAGTTTATAAAGCATCCTTTTGCAGTAACTGACCGTCTTCATTACTGACTGAAAGATTGCTATTTGTCTGTAGCAGAGCCCAGATTTTTGCAGCCATTCCCACACTCTCAGAGTGTCCTTCCTTCCCTCACTGTGAAACCACCCCACCACTGGTGGATGGAAGTGTGCTTCACAGAAGGAAATACCTTTTGGAGGGCTACAGATCACTTGTACTCAGCATGGTAGTTGCCCTGGGACTTTGTGGATACTTAGAAGAATTACATGAAGCTGTATATTTAGAGTGTTGACGTTAACTATTCAAACCCACAGCATCTAAAAACAACTATAGCTTCTCCCAGAGACACCTGCACAGTGATTTCTGTGTGGGAAGAAACAGACACAGTGAAAGGGAAGTGAAACATTTTGCCCGAAATGGCATCTTATGGAGTCAGATCTTTGCAGTGACAAATATGCACCGAGCAGAGCCAGATTTCACATTTTCCAAATGTGTTATTAGGCATCTTTGTCATGATCAGAAACACCACAGCTGAGGTTGTACCTTGGTTCTGCGTTTGTCAGCTCAAAATCTTTTTAGTGTCTGGGTGCTAAGGTCTCTGTTTACCCCAGTTTCTCTATTTGCTTCTTACCTGGGCATATTTCTGTGCCTCTGTGAATCCTCATTGATTTTCATGAGAGTGAAGTGTCATTACTGCAGCAGGCAGTGTACATCAGGTACCTTGGAGAACGGGATCATTAGGGTTCTGTGTCATTAGCAGTGCTTCTTAATGTACCCCGTAACACTTTCTTCTCTGAGAGGTGGCACTGGTTGTATGAATTAGCTACTTCATCGACTCTTAACATCACACAACCTTCAGGGTGTTTATCCTCATACAGCTGAGGTGTGGGAAGCAAGCATGGTACAAGTTGTTCCTAGGTCAGATTTTGGAGGAGCTTGCAAAAAATTGTTCAGGAAGTCTGTGGATGAACAAGGTATTGAGCCCAGGTCTTAAGTGCCTATGACCAAAATGGACTGTTAGACATGATCACCTCAAAGCTAAAGAAAACTGGAATACAGTTTGATTGAGTATGAGATTTTTGGAAAGTGGACAGAGAGCTTTGGCCCTGTGCAGATCTGGTCTTCTTAGTCCTTACTCAAAATTTTCCTTAAAAAGACTGACACATTTTGGTCTCATGCAATTATGGATTGTGATGGAGTTGCTCTGTACTCACAAACTAAGTTTATGCCTGGAATATATGTATATTTTACTTTTAAATAACAATCACAGTCTGCTGTTGAACCCATCTATTATCAGTATCTTTCTTTTCACATGTGTTCAGTTGGGGAGACATTGCTTTAATCCTGCTATAATGGCATCTGATCATACACATTTCTCAATTTCTATTAATTCTAATTACCTACAATTAAAAATAAAAACCCAAGTAGTGTATTTTGTAAAGCTTTCTCTTTTTTGGAAGGTTTCTGGTGGGATACTTTCTGTTCAAATGGTAGAGATTTACATCACGTATCATATGAAATTTCCATTTATAGTTAGCTTTCAAGAGTTAATAAATGTTTACCTGTCACACAGCTCTGATGAAGCATCCAAACTCAATGCTTATCAAGCTGCTGTAATTGGAACTTTTCATACACTACTTAGCATCTTAAAATCCTGATCGTCAGCTGACTTGAAGCTGTGACTATATCTGAATTGCATGTCACAGTGGGACCTGGGTACACATTACCATCTTCCAGGGCATCTTTGGAAAGAAGCTTCTGCATGTAGGTGTGGGCAGGAAGGAAGCTGTGTTATGCTCCTGTAGGTCGTCTCATCTGTGCGACTGGGGGACCAGCACCCTGAAGTACACCATGTTTCCCTGTGTAATGATGGGTAGATGTGTAGCCCATCTGCCCTGTGGTTGAGGTTCAGCCATGGCGTGCACACTAGGACTGCTCTGCCGCACAGAAATAGTCACTGCCTGGAGCTTTTCCCTTCCCTGAGGTCTAATTAGGTGTAGCTTTGCATCTTCCTTGGGCTCTCTGGCACAAGCTGTTGCCCACCTGTATTCCCCAACCACAAGGGTCAGTGCTGGTTCCCTACAGCTTGCACCATTTCCTAGTGGCTTCTCAGGCACGGAGGTCCCCTTTCCTGGCCCCCAGTGAAACTCAAAGCAAACAAAATGGATTCAAAACCAATCTCTCTTAGTTTTAATCATCACAAGATAATTGCATGCTTCCTAAGATTTAAAATATGCTTATATCCTTCTGCCCTGTGCTGGCTTTGGCACCATCCCTAAGTGCTGTTTGAGCTCAGGCACTTGTAGGCTTTGCAGTTCTGCAGAGTCCCATCTCAAAACCAGGGAATCCCTTCCTTTCACACAGGCAGCTTGCTGTTCTCTTGGTTTGGCTCCATAGTGGAGCAATGGCATCTTAACAAAAAGGCACAATCTCTGCCCTTCTCTCCCGAGCAGTCTGCCAGTGCAGCAGTACAACCCCCAGCTCTCTCCAGGACATATGAGACTTTAAAGACACACCAAGAGCCTGTGCTTTCCTTCCTTTTCTGCAGGAATCTAGCACTCTTCAGGCAGTTATCTCCCAAAGAGGAGGTGAAGAGAAATGGTGACCTTTATCAAGTGGCCATCTCACAACCTCCAGTTTAGTGCTCCTCTGCAGCTAGATTTCATCAAATGCACATTAACCAATTACCCAAATTGGCACAATAATCAATTTTCATTAACTGATACAGAATCTAGCAAATGAATAAGTTCCCTATTGGTTATATTTAACCCTTTGTATTAGTGTAGTTGGAGCTATCTGTGACATGTACTAATGCAACATGCTTATGCTAACTTCTATTTTTTATAAGCTCTTCATAAGCCACTTATAAATAGAAGCTTAATATGAAGTGTGACAGATCTCTAATCTTTAGTCTCTCCTTAGCCCTCCAAGTGCTTCCTTTCTGGAAATACAGAATATATCCAGTATGTCCTAGATACTCTCCATTCTTGCTGATGACTTTAGCTCTCAGCCATTGATGCTTTTCACTTCTTAATCACTGTAAATAGATCAGTGCTGCAACTGTCTTTTTATTTAACATTTTAAAAAGGCAAATAAGATGAAAGGGGCAGTAAAGGGGTGATGAATAGAAGATATATTTTGTTGCTCATGTGGTGCTGTGAGGTGGAGGGGTTTTCATGACAGTATAATATAGACATAAAAATACGTATTTCTTTTCCATTGCAAAAAAGAAGAGGATTGGAGCAGCTAAGTGAATTATCTAATAGAAAGGAAAAATACTGAGAAAATACTGTGTGGCATTTTTATGTAGTTTCAGTACTATATGACATTCTTTTCTACCAAAGGCCATGTGTGTAATGGTCTCCCTGTCACCACTGGGCAAACATTGTAACAGAAAATGCCCGGTTTAGTGTTACACAGCAAATCAGTGCCAAAATGGGAGATGGAACCCTAATATCCTGGTACCAGGAAATGTTTATTAGTGTATTCTGGGTTTGTTTGTTTGTTTGTTTGTTTACTTCTGTGGGTGAAAAGCCTGTGCATCAGAGATTCAGGTGGTATGGAAAATTCAGAAGTAATACCTGTTTATTTCAGCATATGTCATTCAGATTTTGTTGAGTCTAATCCCTCCAGCATCCAGTGTTTTTACTTCGACTTTAAAAGAAGTAAAGCCCTGTGGTTACTCTTCAGCCTTTCCTTACATTCAGCTATGAACAGTACAATAATGCCTGTCCCCAGGCAGTAAATGTATTGATATGCATTCACAGATAAGCACATCTACTGAGTTTCTCACAAACAGGAGAACACCTGATGTAGGGAACATCAGGTGCAGAACTTGTAGGATTTAAAGCACAGCCAGAGGTAATAGCTCCAAATTGTAACCTAACCTAACACTTTCTCAGCCATAGATTCCTCCCCCTTTTTTTTCTCCTTAAAACTTTTGCTGCTGCGTCATTGATAAATAACAGCCCTTTGCTCTATAATATATCCCTTTTTTATTTAAACTTTTGCCTTCTTGCTCATTAAACCTCTCCTCATCAGCATTACTTTTACTTTTCAGAAACTTGTATTCAATATTATAGGCTAGGAGTTCTTTTGTTTTCTCCCCGAGGATGTAAAACCCTGGGGGATTTAAGTATCTACTTGATAGGCTCACACAGTCTTAATCAGCCTATAATGGAGCTAATGGCTGTTTGTCATCCTTGGAGATATAAATTTCCTGGTGATGTCTACTGCAGTCAGTACATGAAGTATGCTCTGACTGCCAGCAAGGTCTAATAACCGGGAGAAGGGCAGCCAGCTTCATTAGTGAGAGCGAGACTGAGACCATACCGGCTGCTTTTCTGGGGAACTGTGCTTTTTTGAATACCGAGAGGGGATAATGGATAATACTGGTAAGTGAAATAAAACAGATCTTGATTCTTAGTGGAGCTACGGGGTTCGTTTGTATCCTGTCTCATTTGCTGCAGGAGATGTGTTTCTTTAGCTTGTGTGGCTTCCTCCTTTTAAATGTCCTTTATTAAAGCAAATTTTTATGTGTAAAACGTGACACACTTAAGTTTTTAACCCTTTAGTAGTCTAGTTTTTTCTGGTTTAAGTCTTTTTCCTGGAAATGTGAACCTAAACTGTAATGTGGGATCTGCCTTTTTAAGATTTTCAGTGTTATTTTGGAAGCTATATGCAGGAAATGTGGCAGGAAGGGAAAATGCATATACTTTACTAGGGAAATATCTCTAACAGTTTGCAATAGGTGTGGATAGGTAACTAACAAAGCTAACGAAAAGTAGATAATGCTTAGCTCCCGTCTTATTTTCTGCCTCTATTTTCTCTATATAATGCCTTAATCTCTTTTATATTTAGGACATAAAATACTGAATATATTTGCACTTTTTATTTTCTTTGATGTTCCAACTTTAGATCATGCATTTTCATCCAAAATAATGCACTTCACGGTTTCTAAGGAGGCACACACATCATTGCATCGGTGATGAAATGCATTATATTTGCATTTCCCTTTTGCATTACCTTGTATCACAAGGCAGAGCAAAAAAAGAGCTCTTTGGGATGGATATTTTGCATGCTGCTTTGACTGCTATGATACTTGAACATGTCAGTGTCTCTCTGATTTATTAACACTAGTGCAATACATATTAGGACACAGAATCTGCAGTAGATTCAGTACCCTTTGAAACCTGCTCAAATCTTCAGATTTGTCTAATGTTGACCTTAAAAGTGATGATCACCTTTACAATGTGTGAAAAGATTATTCTACAATAGATTTCAGTCATGAGACTATATGTAGTTTAAATTTGTGAGGGGTTTGGGGTGTTTTTGGTTTTTAATAATAAAAGCAAAACTCTTGCTTATGTCTGCTAAGCTGTCCAGGTCATTCTCATTTCACGTGTATTGTTATCAACTTCTGTGAGAAACAGAAGAATCTTGCTGCTTTTGTTTCTATGAAGTCCAAGAAAAAAAAAAAAAAAAAAAAAAAGAAAGTTTCCCCTGAATTTAAATGTAGGCACAGTGGAAAATTATGTTGCCAGCACCTGTGAACTTAAAAACTGACATAGTCCTAGTACAATGTTCATTTTTGGAAATAATTAAGATTAGCAATACTCTTTGCACTTGGTGCTTTGGTTAGCTTTTAAGAAGCCTTAACATAATACATAATAGCAACTTGTGTTCGATATTGCATGACAAGGCAGAATTTTCTGCTGGAGGAGAAGGGTTCCTGCTCTCCAACACACAATGCTTGTGGGCAAGAGATACCCTGGAAGGCAGAGCTGCTGATTCCTCCAGGTTTTTACACTCTTCAGCATCAACAACTAATAGTATTGAAGTCTTGACAGAGATACCACTTTAATCCAGCTATAAGAATCTGTTCTGGAATGAGTCACATTTATTTTAAAGGCCCGTGTTTGCTTTTTTTTTTTTGGGGGGGAGGGGATGGGGGCCAAGGGGAAAGCTAGTATCTGAAAACCATAGAAACAGATATTCTTCTGTGTGGTGTTTGGGGTTTTGTGGGGGTTTTGTTGGTTTTGTTGTGGGTTTTGTGGGGATTTTTGTTTGTTTTTTTGCCTAAGGAAGATTCCTGTTTGGTTCCTATCTGCAAAATTTGGAAGTTAAAATAAGTAAAGTTGGCTCTCTGCACAATTTACCAACTACTCTCAAAGCCTCTTAGAACACCAGTTTGCTGAATAGTTCCAGATACTTCTTTTTTCATACAGAAACAGTGACTGATACTTTCCATCTTATAGAAAACAAACTATATACACTGTTGAAATCGGTTAAAATAATAGTTTTGGTTGAGAATTAAAAACCAGTATTAAAAAAAAAAAAAGCCCCAAACCAACCCAACAACAGATGGAACCAAGCCTTATTGAAGACGTCATGGCAGATCCTGCTTCTACTGTTTTTACCAGCAATCTTATCACTGCCTGTGTTCAGCTTGGTCAGAGAGCTTCAGCCCCACGTGTGGCATGAGCATGCTCCCTTCTCCAGGCAGCTCTTCTATGAGTCCAGTCACTTCCATACTTCGACCACTGCCGGAAATACATCCATTTCCAAGGAACCTACAGAGTGCTGAGTAAACACAGCCAAGGGCCAAGGTCTGCAGAGTTACTTTTAGATCTCATGATCTCTAATTGCAGCCAAATGGAGTTGGGTGCCAACGTGGGGACTGTGCAGCTGAATACCTCTGTATATCTGGCCTGTGCCCTCTGAATCCTACAGGGATGTGAGTGCACCTTTGAAAGCCCACGAGGTGTAATCTGGGCACTTACACGACCAAACAGACAGGAGGAGGATATTTGCAGCCATAAACATAACTGCCCGATTAATTTGTTCATCAGCAGTTTGCCAACTGAAATGTAAACACGCTGATGTATAGAGGCTGGATACCTGCCTGAATTCTTCCTAAAGAGATGCTATTTCTGGCAATAGAGAACTGCAGAATATTAGCAAAGCTGTGGGTTTGAGTGAGTGCTAGAAATAACAATTTGGTATCAGTGTCAGTGAATCAGGCCTCTGTTATTAAACTCATCATGCTGCCAAAGAGACTTTCAAAGTCAGACCATGGATAATCGTTGGGCAAAACTCCATCTTCTGCTCTGCATAACAGAAATATCTCTGTAATTCATCACTCTTCTTCTCTGCTATCATTAAAATAATTTTCTGGCCAAAGCTGTAATTTAAAAAGATCAGTGTTGCTAATAGGTCACCTATGTGCACTTTTTAGGCTATGGTCTGAGCTATTTTAGTGAGTTTTAGAAACAATGTTTACATTAAGAAAGTCCTTTAAATGTTAGATTGTTTATATTTTTAATCCATGTACCAAGACAGCTCTGCATAATTGTTGTCTTGTGTGTTCTTTTAAAAGCCTTTCCCGGAATAACAATAAAATATTCATCCATCTGTGTACAGCACATCAGGACAGTTCTAGTTGTATTTTTTGCCTATTTTGGCATCAGCTGTTTGTGATGGGCTGGCTGCAGGTATTCAGCTGCAAGGCTGCCTGCTGCTCTGGGCAGGAGAGGGCATCCAGCAGTCCTTGTCGTGCCTCCACTGGCAGGTCCTGGGATCCAGCTTTGCTGCATGAATCTACTTTGGGCCAGGCAGATCAAGCCTGGCAACAGCAATGACGTAATAAAACTCATTTTAAAAAACTCAGGAAGGTCTGGAAATAACTCATGGGGAAAAAAAGAAAATATGAAAGTAGCAAGAAACTTGCAGTAGCAGGAAGAGGAAAGCTGCGGACACAGACAAGCTCCCAAGTGATGCTTTTTGAGGGAGATTTCCTGTAAGGAGTGAGATCAGCAACATCCCTTCACCCAGAGCTCCTAGTCAGCTGTGTCCTGTTCGAACAGGTGTCTCACCTTAAAACAGACAAGTCTTACACACTTATTCTTACCCAAGGAGCATGCCAATGTGATGTACCAAAATCTTAGGGGAAGGATCTCATCAGGGTGATTGGCACCATAACAAGGTGCTGTGTCATACCAGTCGTGAACAAAACCAGGAGTCCTTGTTTCATGTTTCTTGGGGATTTATATGACTTCTTTGCACTTGGAATATTATTTTAGCGGTAATGAGCTAGCTGTGGTTAATTGTTACCCTGAATTATGTAGGCTCTGCAGCTCTGGCTGCAGGCTATGCCTCCAAGTAAAAAATCTGTTTTAAAGGGACTGGAGGTCTTGTGTATTGAATATCCTGTCCCTGAAGAATATCCAGTAGCAACATCAAACTTCATATTTGACCTGTTGTGAAACTTAGAGCTTTCCATTGAAGCAAGACTTTAACTTGAGGTCTGAAACACTGCGGGACGGGGAGGATAGCAAGTGTCAATTTAGCCTTCTTCTGCATGATATCATGTGTCACAGGAAGGGCAAGAGACACAGGAAGCTGTCTGTGGATGGAAATTCTCTTGCTTTTGAAGTAACCGTTCATTTTTGTGCTTCTGTAAGTCAATATGACTTATTTAGCATTCTTTAAATATAAGAGTACTGAAATTGAGTGCTGGTTGAGGATTTGACTTTACAGATGCTTTTTAGTGTCTTACCTTATTTCAAGGCAAATAGGGTGCATCTTTCTAAAACATAGGGGAGAAAAAAATATCAGGTAGTTAGATGAGTAAAACTGGGAGGTGGACTTCAGATTATGATCCTGGTTTCTCATCAACTCATAGTGTTCAAAAGCCTCTAATGTAGCCTAGCTGATCTGTGTGCAGATTTAGGCTAGATAACAATCTCAGTGTGTTGTAAAGTTCACTTGTTACGCATAAAGGGCTCTGAAATACTTTAAACGTCTAAGGCTTAAGCTTGTCTGAATTGTCCCTATTGATCTGAAAAGCCATTGTGACAAAAACACTTGCAATGGAGACAGTGATAGTGTAACTGCAAGTTTCTCAGCCCTTGAGACAACTCCAGACTCCAGCAGCAAAATCAGTCATGCCCAGCTGGCAGCTTCTGTTTTGATCTTCGATGGTAGTTTGCCTATATTCTCCCGAAGTGTGAAGATTCTTTTAGAAAAGGACAGCACCTCCTTTCTCTCTGTCCCACTCATGTATATGTAAATGGTGCTATCCATGACGCCACATTGACTTTTATTGGGTTCTTTTGTCATGTTCTATTAGATCACAAAGTGGTTTGCACATGGACAATAAAATACAAAGCAATAATCAACTCTTTTATACTACATAGCTTATCTTAAAATTTGTCTCCTGTTTGCACCTATACCCTCAGCTGAAGTGAACACTCTAGTGTATCACAGGTCACTGTCTGCTAGAAACTTGAATTTCTTCTTGTTGTAATTTTAGAATAATATTTATGGCTTCTGCCCCTTTACCCAGAACAGTGTGCTTATAAAGGCATGATCTTGGAAAACATTTCTGTGAGGATTAAACTTCCTTGTGATGCTGCTGCTCCCAATGTTATTTTCAAATCTCTGCACATGTAGCCCAGAGCAACCATATAGGAACTTGCACTAGAAGTAACCAAATACCGTGTAGTACTAAATGTAGAGATAGTCCACCCACCCTACTTCAAATGGCTCTTGTTAGCTAGAAGTGCTGTGGTCCCAGTGTGGGACCACACATTCATATTTTAAGCAACAATTCCTGTTGCTGCAGTACTTCTTATAAAGAAGCATCATGAACTATAGCTGTTTTGGAGAGATGGTATAACACCAGTTTTATTTTCTGTTAATTTCTGATTCTTTTTTTCTTATAAAAGCTAGCAAGCATCAAACCACCAGGTGCTGAGTTCATGCCTTATGAACACCTCATCACACCACCATCTGCTGGTTGTGTGGCACTTTTTGGCCAGCTGCCCTCAGACCCCTATTCTGCACTCTGGATTATCACTGCCACCTATGGTGAAAGAAGCAAATGTTGTATACAGACGTAGTAATCCAAATTTGAGAGGCAGCACTTTCCCATATACTTCTAGCAAGGGTGAGACCATAACTGCAGGAGCCAACCATTCTGAAAGTACAAGAAAGCAGTCCAGATGAGGAAAGGTTGTATTGAGAGGCACAGGCACAAATTGTTCCAAGAAAAACTGCCTGTGTTCCAGGGGCTTTGAACACCCCAAACTGAGGAGACTGGAAGTGAACTGGGAGGAGGAAAGCAAGATTGTATGACCAAAGAGCAGGTGGCTAATAATAAGGATCTAGTCTGCTGCTTTTAGTCATCATTCATTGTCTTTAACCGAGTCCTTTAGGAAATCTGATGCTTAATTATGGGGTGACTTGCAGGGGTATTGCTCTGGGCTCAAAAAGTAGACTGGATGGAATTTTACAAAAAAAAAAAAAATCCTCCCTTTCGTTTTTTTTCCCCTCTGTCTCACTCTTTAACCATTTTTTATATTTTCACATAAAATGTTTATGAGACTTCTTCCTAAAGTATAATTGGAAAATATAAGTAGCTTAGGACTATAAGAATACCTAACAACCTTCTCCCAGCAGACAGAAGTAAATCCTGAATAAAGCTGCTGAGTTTATCTCTATTTGCTCTTTCTGGCAAGTGAGACCTGGCAGCCCCTGGGTGAGTGTGGGGGGCCCAGGGCCAACGTGAGTGTCCCCCACCAGTGCCCTGTAGAGATGCAGGATGTTGGGGGAGGTTGGTCACCTGGATTTGTTATCCCACACTCAAGGGAGGCATTTGTGCCTGGGCACAGCTCAACACTAGTAGGGATGTCCCATTTGCTGCTGGAGATGAAAGAATACAGAAGTAGCCATATTCATTTGAACAAAACTACCACTTTTTCTGCAGATACTGGGAGACAGAAGCTAATGTGGTTTGTACTGATACCTGTACAAAAGCATCCTCTCCAAGCACCTCGTGGGGGCAGTGGTAGCAGTGGAAGGACTTCTTGCAAGGAACAGAAGAAGGGATGATGTTTATGGCTGTCTGCTTTCCTCCCAGAGGAGACAAACTCGACTCAGACTTGTCAGCAATGAGGTATTGAGTTGCTGGGATAATAGGGCTCAAATAATGGACTTGAGTGAAGAATTAGTTAATACTGTTAATACTCAATTTTCAAATAAAGCAAAAGACACAGGAGAATATAAACGGGCCAGGGACAAATATTTGCTTAATCTTGGTTTGCTCAACAGCACCTTTCCTGTAATGTAACTATCAAAGATTCCTTATTTTAGAATTGATTGTATGAGAAAATCCCCTTAAATGTATTTTGGATGGCAGCAGAAAATTTCATAATAGCAAAGACAACCCTGTGTCTCTGTAGAAAGGCAGACACAGTGGGAGACGATCCAGAAACAATCTTTTCATCCATGGTTTGACCATTGCTAGGAGAAGCCTTGCACAATGTAATTCCAATACAAATATGACAGCAGCTGGTATTTCCACAGGAAACAAAGTTGTGAGTGATTCGTCCTAGCTCCAGCTTCTGCTGACTCACAAGTCCCTTCTGTCTTTCTCACTGGGACTTGAGTCAGTCCAAAAATCAGGGAGTATTTCATTATGAAGGCTTGCATGGAAATCATGTGAAGAGATGAACTGAAAATATGGCGTTCTCAGACTGGCATAAAATTTGTGCTGCTGGGAGCTGGTTATTTAAACCATAATCCAGCAATAATTCGGTATGGCCTGACTGTCAAGGGAAATGGTTTGTTAATGGAGGAAAACTACGGAGTTTGTGTGTGTGATTTTGTCAGAGAAACAGGCTATATATTTTAGCTGCTTTGTTTGGAGTTGCAGTTGTTATATGTCTCCTTTTTCTTCTCTGTTTCTGTTTTTATTGTTTAATATTATTAAAATAACTAATATGACACATTACTCTGTTTTAATTTCAAGTGAAATTTGGCATCTTCTAGTGTTGGGATAAGGTTTAATTGCTCTTGGCATTTTTAAAAGAAATGCAAGTGACAAAGATATTAAACTAACAAATTATGACAGTTCACATAACACTTTGTTCAATGAGTTTTTCCATGCATTTTTAATACCCGGAAGAGTCAGCCTTAATACTGTCATATTTATAAAAAAATCATTATTCTAATGGAGACATTTTGCTTTGTCAGGCAACACACAATCAGCAGTTTTCAATGAGGAAGCTGAAAACTGTTTAACATTTATTCTGTGACACAAACTTATAAAAGCCAGACAATTTATAATTGGGGCCAATATGCTGCCCTTAAATTGGGATATTAAGAAATAATTAGAGCACAGTAAGGGCAGGTTGCCAAACATAACTTTGAAATTCCCTAGCTTGTATCACACAGCACAGTGATTGCAGTAATACATTATATGGCTTCTGTAAGGCATAAACTTGCATATCCTACACAACAGCTTAAGGCTCTGAGTGGTGCCCGCAAAAGGTTGAAGTAGTTGTTTAGCTTGGCTTGAGTGCCTTCAAGAGGCATAAAATATCACAGAACTTAGGAACAAAGATGGCTTTTGGGTTAAAAATGAAAATGGGAAGTCTGCTTTTCTTACTTTTCCCACAAAACCCAGCAATGGGGTTTTTTGTTTGCTTGTTTTCTCCTTTCGTATCCCATGAATGCCTTGTCTGCTCTGTGTAACAAGGGCCGTGCCAGGAGTCCTTGAGCGAGCTCTGAGCATGTTTATGTGGTACAGTGCCTTTTGCCCAGTAGACATTAATCTGAACCACTAAACAGCACAGTCACATCAGCACTGGTGGCTGAACCCAGACTGGTTAGTCAGCTGGGGTTAGACGTGATGCAGTGTCTTACATCTGCGTGACATCCAGTTCAGGACACAGCTTTTTCTAGTTCTAGCTGGAGGATCTTTGAACAGTGTGATATTAATTGATACAAACAGGCCTCAGAGCCTAACCCTGCCTATGGTTTTGGAGACGCCACCCACCCTGATGAATTATCTGTCTTATTTAGAAGCTAAAGATTGCACAGAGCATCTTGGCAATTCCCAAGGTTAGATAGTCTAGATAGTGGGGAAAAAATACTTTTTTTTTTTTTTTTTAATTTACATGTGGGAGGTTCTGGGGCCAAATTAAATGATGAAGTCTTGATCAAGATTCTGAGGTCCTTCAAGGTGAACAATTTACTTTCAACATCTGAAAGTAATGAGCATTGCATTCTATTATTTTATTGTCCTCAAAATAATTTAGTATCTTTTAATGATTGTTTTAGAGTGTTGATTCTTCAACATGAATACTAGAGAGGTGGAGTAGCTCTTCACATAACTCTTCATTTTCACGCAAGTTTCTGTCATGTTTGCAAAGCCTCAAGTTCCGTAGGTGTTGTGTATATTCTTTAATACTGTAGTTCAGAAAACTTGACTGCAAAGAGGAGTGGAAAATTATAATACTGGCAGCGTAGAAGTACTGCTCAGCACCATTTGGAGTCTTATTTTGAATTGCTGAAAGAGAAAGAACAGCCAGTGTTATTTCCCAGAAATGCTCTCTTCTCCCAGGGAGGAATAAGGATGATTGTGGGGTCCCCTTTCTCTCTCAGGTGGTAACCTGCCTAACTTATTCTGCACTGCAGATGAAGAAGCTCACGATATGCCACTTGAGCAGGGGGCAGTTTGTACAGCTACAGTTTAAGAGCACTTCTCTGAGAGTAGTGTTTTCACTTACCCTGAGATAAGTTCCCTTGTGCAGCCATTTTAGAGGACTACCATCAGGGTGAACAAGGAGAAGGCAGGAGTTAGCATCCTTCCTAGATCAGCATTTAACCACACTTTTGTGGCATTGTTGTCTCTTGTGGTGATGTCCTCTTCCTCTGCTCTGCCTTTAAGCTTTATTCCAGACCAATAAGTGCTATCTCAAGCAGTAGATCAGATTGCTAATGGAAAAGAGGGTTGACACTGTGTGAAAGGCAGCTAATATTTTCTTACCTGAAAAATGACACAAATAAACATCTCAGAACGTTGCTGATGGAGTGGGACCTCAGACCTTCTTTTTCTCTGCTTCTGGCACACCACACTTTTCTTTTACAACTTTACCTTTTACAGCTTATCAGGAAGGACCTAAGTGTCCATAGGATGCAAAAGTGATGCTTCCCACAGCAAAGCAACTATTGCCTGCTACCATATTGGATTGGTCCTAATAACTCCTGTGGTCCCCTTCATTTTCACATTCCCATACTAGTCTGCATTCTCAGTATGAAACTGCATCACCAAGGTTTATTTTATTTTATTTTTTTCCTTCTGCCCATTTTCACAGTCACAGTGTACTATGGGCAGAATGAAAAAGGAAAATAAGCATTTTGATGATATTAGTAACTTGGCAACCGTAAAGCCTTCCCGTGGCTTTGCAGAGGAATTTGGAGTACTTATGTTCTGTGCTTCTCTTGATCCTGCTATGCACTGTGCGCCAGAGCTCCAGTTCTGCAAGTGATGTCATGAAAGAAGGTTGCTGTGCTTAAATACAGGGTTTGTCTGAGTCTGCTCAGCACAGTTTCAGGCCTGGTAAGACAGCATATGCGTTGCTGGCTTAGACTGCGTCCACCATGGATCATCCATTAACTGTTGGGTACTATTTGGAAGGAGGAGTGGGTGAGATCTTGACAGCAGCTTTGTTTCTAGAAAGAGAAACAAAATGATAAAGAGAATACTTACCTGTGTCAAACTGGGCTTCCTCTCAGCTGAGAGAAAAAGCAAAGAAGATTGTCACATGCCCCGTGATTTCCCTCCTTGCCAACTCCCTGGTGACACTGGCTGGACCCAAATGTCAGAAATAGAGGTTCTTTAGAACTGGTATAGAAGGAATTCCCACAGATGAGAAGTGGTCCCTAAGTTATTTCAGCGTTTTCTCTGTCAAAGGTGACTAGTCCAAGATATTTACCATCCTTAAGCATATCGACACTTCCACTTTGCTCCCAATTTTTTCCTCCTATTTCATTACATTAAATCAAATTCCATTATGCGTTCATTTAAAGAACAAGTTGTCTTCTCCTAGTATTTATGGACAGCTACATCATGTGCCACATGCAGTTCATGAGACATTGCAAACACAAAAGAGCAGAAATGTTTTCCAAGCGCAATAGCACACTCCTCTGCACATAGAGGACTGGCTTGATTCAGACACTGCACAGACCCTGTGGAAAGTCTGGGAGTGCTTAGGGACACTGTTGGAGATGGAGTGCTGTGCCAGGTGGACCTTTGCTATATGTGTAGGAGGGATGCCTACACAAATAAGAGGTAGGGTAGGGAAGCAGGGAGGTCCCAATCTGTTGCAACGTGTTAGTATATAGTAGTGGTAAGGTGAGCATTACAAAAGAGCCACAAATAGTCGGCCACACAAAGGCTCAGGGCTGCAGTTTATTTTGTAGCCCAGAGATGGAACTGGCAGAGCTTTCTGGCCTTTTGTTTGTAGGCTGGGAAGGCAATGAGTTACCTGGGCTCAGAATCATTCCTCTCCTGAGGGTAACCAGGTAGGGCACAAAGTGTACCCCTTTGGTCTCCATTCTGAGAGAACTTCATGCTTTTGAAGGAATTAATCTGTGTTGCAGCAATTTTTAAAGGGAATAAATGAAGTAGACTCATAAGCATAGCTGGTGAAAATCACATCAGTCCCAGGCAAAAATGTGAAACAGGTGATACAGTGACTGAGCCAGAAAGAATTTAAGAGATTGAATACAAATAAGTCCAATTAACATGGGTTGGTGAAAAACAGGTTTGAGGGAATTATTTCATCTATCTATCTGGCTGCATTAGAAGATGCTTGGCTTGATTCTGGTGTGTAGAACCTAAAATGATACAAACCAAATATGTTATGTATCAAATGGGTTATTCAGTGTCCAAACGCCAGGCTTCAAAATACAATTTTGGGAATTCAGGGAATCGTTGTTGCACATCAGGTATGATTCAGGAGGTATCCAGCAAGAACTGGTTCTTGCTCCAGGTTGTATGTTGCTACTAGCACTGACTGACAAGAAAACATAAAATTATTCTTGTGCAAGAAACCAATGTGTTCGGTTTGGGCAAAGGAAAGGCCATATGATTGGGGGAAAACTAATTAGATCTTAGTTACAGATGGGGAGGCTCAGTACTGAGAAGTAGTGATTTTCAAAGATAGTTGCATAATAATAGCATTATGGTGGAAGCACATGTTCAGCTGATGAGCTCTGTCTCAGAGAGCTTATGTACTCTTTAAATGTATTTGCAACATGGAAAGATGTTGTCTTGTTCTAGGTGGAGCACTAGAGTGACTACTCATGGGATATTGAGTAATCTTTGGTTCCTTGAAACACAAAAATCTGAGGAGGATTCAGGAAAGCCTTGTAACTATGCACTCTGAGCTACTGTAAAAGCAAATTTCCCAATATTCTGAACCTACTTTGCACCTCAACCTAAAATCCATTTGCAGCTTTCTAACTATAATAATCCTACAAAGAAAACTATCTTAATGTTTCTTACTGGAAAATACTAGTTCAGACCTCTTTGTTCCCACCTATGACTAAATATCACCAACATCTGTCTGTAGAGGTACACTTTTTGGAACCATAATACATTTATATATTAACATGTATATATATATATTCTATTTAAATAGTGGTAATGGGTGATTCTGAATGTATTTCAGATTTGAAAAAGGAAGGTGGCTATTAACTAGCACATGGGAAAAACGATTCTGCACAACTTGCATCAGACAGACTGCTGAAAAGGCTGGAAATGAGGGGTCCCAGGTGCTAGAAAGCCTCCAGCAGGATGCTAATCAGCAGTTAGAATTTCTCCTTCCAGTTTTAATAAAGGCTTTGTTTCCGTTGGAGCTAGCTGCATCTGCTTTAATTGCCACCTGTCGGACACAACGGAACGGCATCGCTGACACCTACAAGTCTTGGCTACACTGGCTTCTCAGTGGGAGAAAAGCGTGTTGAAATAACGCCCATTATAATGTTTTTCAGTGCACATGTAGCCAAATGAAAAGTGTTTGGTTCTTTCTCATCACCCCAGAGTCAGCACCAGCCAGAGCTCCTGTACAAAGCATTAACTCATGTTTCTTTTAGGTGGTAAAGTACTAGCAAGAGGGGCAGGTGGGAGTAAGCCAGAACCAGTAATCTATATCCACTTACACCAATGGAGGGCCGAATTTGGCATTATTCCAGCATCTCTGAAATTGGGCACCATTCTCATTCCTCAGTGTTGCTGTTAGTCTGACACTGTAGCTGGAACTCATAGAGTGCTGCAGTGAAGACCACAGTTAAACACTGCCTTGGTATTATGCCTAAAAGGAAGGTTTCACTGGCTAAATCTGTCTATTTAGGAGGTAAATTACTGCTGCTCTTCATACTGCAAGGCAATACTTTATACAGTCTTATTGCTTTATGCAGGTGGTGTGGCTTTCTCCTCTGTGCTCCAGTGTTTTCTTAAATTTTACTTTTTAAAAAATGATCAAGTCCTTTAAGTCCTATCCTTCAGTTTATTATGTCATTCTTTGTGTGGCATCTAAGATTCTACATTACAGGGTGCCCCCTGCCAGAAGAGGCCTCCTGGGACAAAAGAGCTGGAGGCAGCAGATCGTGTTATGGTGAGGGTGAACACTGTTGTTGGAGCATGCAGGCAGTGTCTTCAAACTCCACACTGTCTAAAATAACAAGTTCCTTAGACCTTAAATAGACTACATATATGATAATACAGCCTACTGATTAAGGCCCTCACCTGTCCTACTCTGTACCTACTTAAAATGCGGAAGTACTTTCTTTTTTATGGAAGGAGGACTAGGAGGACGAGAAACAACAGCCCAGCCCCATGCCAAAGTGCTAAAGAGAGATGCCAACACTGCTTTATTCCCCATGCCAAAGCATCACCAGTGTTTCCCCCCTGCAGCTGGCAGGACAAAAGTCCCCACATACTGGTATTATACCAGCATACAGATCAGGTTATTTCCACTACTGGAAGGTCAGAGAAGCAGGAATTTATCCCTTCAGGCAGTAAAGAGTCAAGAACCCCCAAACTGTTCTGCATCCTGCCCAAGCTACTGTGAGGATGGACAGAAAGGGTCCTCTCCATCTAAATGGTGTTCCTGTGTGGGATTTGGTCTGGAAATAGAGATCCTGTAACACAGATGAGAGGCAATCTCGCTACCCAACACTGGATTGTCTAAGCTCATCTTTTGGGAATGGGGACCCTGAGGAGGGAGATTAAGCTTGTTCCCCAAACATGCATTCTTTTGACAGCCCAATATCACTTGAAAAGGTTTCTCAAAATGCACAACCTTCAGACTGCACTCCAGAACTCTTTAAAAGGGACTGGGCACCATTTCTCCAACAGTGTAAGTGCTAATAGGGCACTGTTATGGTGCAGACAGCTGTGGTGGTAACCCTAAGTGGACATTTAGTTACTAAGGATGAAAGCTCAATATACAGGTAATTGAGTGCTTGTGTGGCTGGGCAGCAATGACGGAGGGTGTTCAGGACTGTGGAACTCTGGGTTTGTGGATCCAAGCACATTTCAGTTAAAGGAAATAATTTCTCACGGAACCATCCTGTTACCCCCTAGATTACGGCTGTGGCAGATCTGTTTGCTGAGTACAGTGGGGTACTCAAATCTTGCGATGATGAGGAGCCTAAGGTTCGCTTTACACCATGGCTGGTCACCTCCCATGGAACACACTGTTCCAGCTACTCAGTGTTTTCAGGATAAATGTGCTCCTGCTGTACCACGTTCTCTTCTGGGGTGCAATGAAAGGCAGAAAAGACTGAGCGTGATGGAAATAGCTACCACACACAACATGTGCAGTCTTCACAGCAAAGGGAATGGGAGTCAAGGAGTCAGGTCTGGGTTCAGGCAGTTGTTGTAACCTTTTGCTCACATTCACAAACAATGCTCTATTGTGATGTTGATTCCTGTAGATTATCCTAATAACCAGTGAGCAGTGAAGCATGAACATGTGTTCAGGTTTCTTAGGCTGAGTTCTAATGTAATAAAATGAGCCAGCTTTTTAAGGGCCAATCAAAACTGCACAAGAAGAAGAATTGGGTAAGATGGAGCACATGGAATTTTGCTGTAACTTTCAGAACTTGGAATCTTCCAGGAAAAAATGAATTTTATACCTTAGAACACATGATGTTTGCTTTCTTTTCTGCTATTTTATGACTTGGCATAATGATACATTTAATCTTTAATAGTCTGATGTCGGTAGTAGAGCTTTCATAAAGGTTTGATTGCAATTATAATGGGGGTAGGATTTTTCATGTGTGTGAAAAACACACAGCCCAAGGCCTTGTATGGTATGTGAGATGATACAAACGGCGATCAAGTACCTTGAGAGGGAAAACAAGGAGTCTCGGAGCTCCTACCCAGCCACTTTACTGCACAACCCATGACAGTGCTGAAGTGTTACAGGCATTTACTGCACCAGCAGATTTGTAATATACTAAGTATAAAACTGATTGTCAGTGATGTATGTTTTAGTGACTTCAGTGAAACAGCACCAAAGAGGAGCTGAATGATGTCTCATTTTAGCAGTTCAGTACCAGGTTATTAACAGCAGACTAATGACGTATGCTCGTAAGTGTTCTGTCTGTGGAGAACAGACATACACTCCTCATATACTAGGTTGTCTTTAGTCCTTTAGACTGGTTCAGCTTTTAGTGAGCTCAACCTGGGAGGCATGTAATGTCATGTCACTTGGAACAGCTTGCAGTCAGAAAGGCCCTTCCAGTCAGACCAATTATGTTTGATGTAAAAATTAACACACAGACAAGCCTAAAATAACTTCAGAAAAGGTATGGATCTGTCTTTCATAGGTGATGCAATCCATTAGTTAACCAATGTTGCTTGACAACTTACACAAACAAAAAATGCCTTGCATTAATTGTGGATCCAGTTATCTCATATTAGTTTAGTCAACTTGATGGGGCAAATTACTTATAAAACCAATTAATATTTATAATAACATAAGGAAATGCCAGACATATATAGGTTGCTGTGACCATAATTTTTTACCTACTTTTGTTTAGTAACAAAATACCTTAAAATTCAGATAATTAATTTTCTTTCTATTAGACGGTAAATAGACCACTTCCTTTCCATACCTCTTACAGTCCATGGATTTGAATGGCAGGAAGTCTCTCTGCTGGAACTCCTATTCAGACTTCTGAAAGTTTTGTAGGATTAATAGGACAGTTCAACACAAACATCTATGCACAAAGAAAGTTTTCAGTGGGGCTGGCCACACAAGGAAATTTGTAGCTTTTTCAACTGACTTGCATCAGTTTAACATATCTATACATTGATATATCCATGATTATCCATACATTCACTTTATTAATGACTTTACTTAAACTGATCCAGCTCTTGTTCATAGAAGTGACCTGCCTTGTGAGGCCAGGAGTTAGTACTGAGTGCTAAGTAAGGGTTAAGTCTTCATACCTTTAAAAAAAATTAACTTTGATTAGCTTGAGCTGGGAGGATCTGAACCCTGACAATGTAATGTGATTTTAACCACACTTTGTCTTTAATTGAATGGAAGTCTCCCTGGATCCAGGTCCAATATCCCATGCTGGGACATTTGGCTCTTGTAGAATTCAGCTGCACAAAATAAAATTGGTCTTATTTCATCCCTTAACCAAAAGGTGATCTCTCTTAAAGGCTACTCTAGAAAGGAAGAAGTATTTTCTCTGTATACATTATATATATATATATAAAAAAAAAGCCGCTCTGTGGTTTCCTCACAGGTTAATTCTACATACTGCACTCTGATTTATGTTCAGCATGTCAGGGTAATGGGGATGGAAAGCACAGGACAGCACTTGGCCACATAAATACGTTGTAAAACATTCTGAACGTTTTCACTCTGTCTCCAGCAATGGATCATTAAATAAGAGGAATAAACAAAGAAAGGACCATCGACCTGACCTCCACATAATTTACTTAATGACTGCCAGCTACATTCATAAATATACAGGCACTGGGTTTTATCACCATGTGTGAATCAAGGTTGTGGTCCATAATTACTGTGCAGTTCGTGGGAAAATGAAGACTCTGACATCTTGCCTTGTATTTTAGTAGTTTAAGTGAGTGGGATCTGTGCTTGAGAATGCTTAGGAGCACCCCTCATCCTGCAACATCACCTAAGTAGGTGAGACTTTATGGAGACTTTTAATTACTCTTTTGGGGGAAAACAATTATTTATTGTGGCACACAACTAATGTAATTTGAAATGTCTCAGCTTTTCTGGAAAGGGTAGCTGTTTAAAATGAGAAATGGAATGGGGGTGTCTTATGTAGGGTATCTTTTTTTTTTTTTTTTCACCGCATAGCACAGTTCTATAAGTGACTTTACAGAAGGCATAATGCCAAGCTGGATTTTATGGTTCATACCCCACAACCAAGGGCATTTGCCTTTCATCCAGAGAATCCAGTGGATACTGTTTGCAGTGCCCATCAAGGCACTCCTGCATGGCATGGGGCTGTGCCTTGCACCCACATAGGGTTTTAGAGGGAGCTTGACATTGCAGCCTGGCTCCCAGTGATGCCAGGGCTGTGAAGGAGGCAGTGAGCGTTCCCCGAGCAAGTCATATTTTTGGAAATGTGTATTTTCTTCCTTTCACAATAGCTCTTTTTGGGTTAATGTTTTCTACAGTCAAATACTTTACAAAAAGCACTGTAAAATTAAGACCTTTTTCTCCTAGTAAGTGACATACTAGTAAAGGTCTTATTACTAGCTCTGGCACATGAGCTTTGCTGCTTCTATACAGGAATGTAATTCAGTGAGCCACAGAACCATGAAAATATCTGCAGTACTATTTCTTTTAAATGGATTTTTCTTACAGAGAAGCTATCTTCCTGAGCACTTCTGTGAAAGATTCTGTCGACTCAATTTATTTTGATTGTAACTGAAAACAATAATATTTAATTTACATTAGCTTTAAAAGTATCTGCATTTCCCTCCCTGCAGCCCATCTGGTTTTGATGTTGCTGAATTGTAATTTAACAAAATTTGTACATTTGAACTAACTGAATGTGCTGCATTAATGATCTGCTGTATTAAATAGGTAGTTAGAAAAAAAAGTGTAATATTGATGTTTAGTCTTGGTGAAAGCACTTTTGGCATTCCTGTCTTACTTCATATAATTGTTTTAGTTTCCTTATGTGTGGGGTTGCAACTGAATGAACCTGAGCTAAACATGATCTGGATCAGCACGAAAAAGACCCCCAGGACTAGTGTGCTTAAAGCATCCTGGTTTCTCTCATCACTGGAAAGTCAATGAGCAACACACAAGAATTTAAAAAGCAAAACGAGACTCACAGATTGGCACTTGATTTATGCAATTACCATGTGAAGACCAAATGCCATGCATATGGGAGGAACTGTCAGCAAAGCTGACCAGGCTTTCTGCCTAGTTAAAATGCTAGCAGGTTACTAGATCAGAATTCTGCTACAGCACACTGGCAAGGATGCAAAACCCGACTCTTTATAGCCCGCCCTGTGAGCCCTGCAGATCCCCCTCTGGATCGAACCACCAGCCCTTACAAAGAGCCTTGTGGGGAGCTGGGGCCAGACCAGGCAAAGAAGAAGCAGCCTCAGTCAGTGCTCTGCTAGTGTCGGTGTGTCTCTGCAGCCAGCCAGCCCCTGACAGAGCCAGCAGGGCGGGCTTTCCTGTTAAACTTCTGTGAACTTGGAGGTGGCAGAAGGGCGCGGTCCACCAGCCTCTCTCCTGAAAAGACTGTCAGTTGATGTTTGCATGCTATTGTGAGATGAGAACTGTGAGCAAAAGCCTCAAGTATGTAGGAAAGACAGTCTGCACAAAAGCAGAAGATTCATTTTACACGTTTGATTAGGACACTTATAATTGGCTCTGGGCTTTCTTATGAATCAGCAAAGATGCGGGCCAAGCTGTAATTGTGGTAGGAACAAAAAGAATCACAGAGTAGCTTGGGGAACTCTGAACTCCAACCCCCCTGCAATGAGCAAGGCCATCTTCAACTAGATCAGGTTGCTCAGAGCTCTGTCCAACCTTAAATATTTCCATGGATGGGACACCTACCAACTCTCTGGGCTGCCTGTTTGGTGTCTCACCACCCTTACAGTGAAGAATTTCTTCCTGATATCTAGTCTAAAGCTACCCTCTTTCAGCTTAAAACCGTCCCCCCTCGTCCTATCCCCACATGCCCTTGGAAAAAGTCCCTCTCCACCTCTCTTCTAGGCTCCTTTTAGGTACTGGAAGGTGCTATAAGGTCTCCCCTGAGCCTTCTCTTCTCTAGGCTGAACAACCCCAGCTCTTTTAGCATGTCTTCATTGGAGAAGTGCTCCATCCCTCTAATCATCTACATGGCCCTCCTCTGGACTTGATCCAACAGGTCCGTGTCTTTCATGTGCTGAGGACCCCAGAGTGAGTCATAGTACTGGAGACAGTACTCGGGGGGGGGGCGGGTTTCACCAGAGCAGAGTTTTCCATGATAGAAAACTGCCCAGGGCCAGGCTAACTGCATTGGAGCAGCTGGAAGAAACAGACCAAAGGCAGAAGAAAGAGTCTGCCAAGGAGGAATGCAGCTGAGCAGGATGTCCTCATGCTTTTAGTAGCATGCTCCCTCCTCCCATCACTCCAAATGAAATGTGGAAATCGTACCTTGGGGATAATAACGCTTCCGTAGGACCAGTGAGAGGTGCTCACATGCTGTAATAATAGATGCTGTATAAGTGCTGCAGATGGAAAGTGGATATTGGCTCAATATTTGCAAAATGGGAATAATAAGCCCAGGCTTCCAGAAGACCATTCGGCGAGTGTGGTGCAGGAAAGAACATTTGCCACCAGCCCTTTATTCTGTGTATTCTGCAGACACTGATGAATTGAGTGTATAGTATCTTGCTGTGAAGAATAAGTGGAACAGACATAGGGAGATGTCTGACATATATTTTGAGGTGTATTTAATATTGTAGCGCTTCCGGATTCCACTAGCATGGTAGGGGTTTTGGCTTCAAACCAATGTTTTCAGCAGTACCATGTGTCTCTGGAACAGCAGTTCTTACTTTAGAGCTGGCTATGAAAATAGTTTCCATTATAACCCCTTGTTTTTACATGCTTCTTTTATTTTATTTTGAAAATCCTCTTTTGAGTCAAAAATTTCCATCTGTATCTTTGCCAAAAGGTGAAGTTTTTCCCCCTTTTTTTTTTTTTAAGCTTGGAGGAAGAATCTTTCAGATGTTTTTGAGTCATGGGAGAGTGGAAAAAATGCATTTTCCCAATAGGATAAAAAAAAGTCCACATTTTCATAATAGCAGAAACATGGAGGCAAATTAAACTGAAGGCTGAAACTTTTATTTTGGTCTAGATACTTCTGTAGTAAACCAGCTTCATAGGGAAGGACTTTGATTTGCCAGAGGCAGAGATTATTCTGATTTTTGAGAGTTAATCAGGCAGGGGTCCACGTTTGAAACTTTGCTGTCATTCAGGATATTGTTCAAGGTAGAGTCTTTGCAGCTGCCCATTTAAAAAGGAAAGAGCTGGTCCCCTGTGGGGGGGAGCTAATTATAGTCCAGCAATACATTTAAATTCATTCTAAAATCTGATTGAATGGAGAGGAACTAGATGAACAGTGGTGCCAAACACTTTCAAAACTCTTTCTCAAAAGTTTTCAGAAAAAGTCTCACTCTAGTCAGCAAGAGCAAATGGATGTTGTTCAAGCTGTGGATAGGCTCAGGCACTTTGAAAGGGCCAAAGCGCATGGAAGGGTACGTACACACGACTGGCTTGAGCAACTGAGGAAGTTCATTCAGTGTGCCTGCCAAATTTTTTGTTGATGTCTTTTCCCCTTCACATAGGCTAGGAAGCATCAGTGTAAAAATCTGCTGTGCTATGTGTAGTTACACTGAATCAGTTACTGAACAGAAAAGAAAAACAGAACCATAAAGAAAAGGGAGAGGGAAAGGAAAGGGGTAGGCATCTAACCATCATGCTGATGAGTGATCCTGCACCCCTATACTGCTTTCTATTGCTGTTTTTTTCCTGGTTAGGCTGTAGTGGACACACTACTACTAAGTCCCCTCCATGTATTCCAAAAATTAGACAAGATCTGAACAGTTTTGGTGGCTAATGATACTGTTGTGATCTTCAGTTTCATATTTTCTGGCTCTTTTGCAACTTTTAGCTACACAGCCTGCACATTTCATTAAACCTTTTGCTTTCTATCATTCAAAACCTGTTCCAAGTGTACATACGTTTGGCAAAGGCATCCAAAATGATGTGTTTATTTTGCTTTGGTGCCAAAAAGCAGTGATTCATTAAGGAGCTTGGAAATGTAGAGGGGAGGCCACAGCCAGCAACTACCACACATACCCTGAAGAGCAGAAAGCTGTGTTTTTCCAAGGAAAATGGTTAGTGCAGCTGGACCAGTATCATGGCAGACTTCTCTAAAGCGAGGAGATACTGTTGGACAGACTGGAGAGCACAGAATTCTCCTAGATAATTGGGATTTGCTGCAGCAGCAGCAGCCAGAAGCAGCCAGAGGCAGCCCAGACATGAGAGAGAAAAAATGCCTAAGGAGAGCTAGTCCAGCCAGTAGGAGCCTTTCCTCAAAATGATGAATTAGGGAACTCCAGTACCATTACCACTGCTGTGGTGAACACAATGCAAGGTGCAACAGGCCTTGAGAGAAGAGGTGGAGGAGGAAAGGTGGTGTCCTGCAGTAAGAACAGGCCTCCAGCTGTCTGGCTGCACTACTTCATTTTCTCTGCTGGGGACATGCCAGCTTATATCAGTAAAGGGGCACATTCATGCTGTTTATTGTAGCTAGTGATACAAACTTGAAGCAGCTAAAGCCTTTGAAAACCTGGCAGAAACCTGACTGTTGAGGAACTCTACACTCCGGCATGTCATTGTTACACCATTGCTTTCTTCATCCCCAGTGGCTTGAACTAGGACAGGCAGAATACTATTTATAATTTTTAATGTAGTCCGTTTTGTCTTTCATCATAAATCTGTAACCCTGGACAAAATTGATATCTAGTAACAAACACACTGTTGATTGGAAAATGTCTGATGGTTATTTTCTGCCTGGAAAGGAAATGCTCTCCTGTGCTGTCAGAGTTGCCACTGCACAGTGAGACACCATGCAACAGGAGGTGCTGGGATCCAGGAGTCAGTACGAGGCAAAAAAGGAAATGATCATGTATGAACAACATTAGTATTGAGAGTTTTTGTTATTAACAATCAGAAATATGTAGAAGAGTTTTAGAAAATTTAAGGTTTAAATTTTAAACCAGGACTACGGCATTTAAATTATTAAGTATTAGGGTGAGACCTTACAGGCTTTGGGGTAGTTCTTCATGTTGTTTTCAGGAATATCTGGTCTAGAATTAGGGACACAATGTGATCTGGTATGTCAGTTCCCCTTGGTGCTTTAAACAAAGACAGGAGGTAGATTTTTCCTGCATAAACTGCACAATGCTTAGCCCTTTTTGAAAGAAGACCAGATCCTTTCCCTGAATAATACACATTTCTTATAGCATGTTAATTTTCATTAAATTAAAATTAAACCCCCACAACACTTAGTTTCAGAAGGGTCTGATTAATCAGGGTCTGAATCTCTCATTTGTTCACCTTTCATAATATTGCACAAGATGTTCTCCAAAATCTGCATTACACCACTCTACTGTTTACATCAGAAGTCTTCAGGCAGCTGATAACTGTTGAAACAGTAGATTTCAAAATCTTGAAATCAGATTTCAGAGATTTTGAATCTCCAAATAATATTCCAAATAATTAGTGAAAACTCCAAATAGTCAGTGAAATACTCCAAATAATTAGTGACATTATCTGGGTCTGTGAGAAAACAAAGGTTCCTATGTAGGCCAGGCCTGATGAAGTAAAGCAAGGGAACTGACTTCAGATCATCAGAAGCAAAGTAAACAAACATTAGCAGCAACTAGGATGAAGAAAAAAGTAAAAAAACTCAGAAGATATAAAGTTTTAAAATTTCCTTTTAAGGAACATTAGGGAAAGAAAACATTTTTGAAAGATATTGTGGAATAGAAGTGGAATGGGGATGAAGCATGTAGAAATGGAAATGTAGAAAGAAAGCACAGAGGGGGTGTAGGGCAGCTTCTAAAGCTGAGGAGCATGCACAGGAGATATGAATAGATCTGCTCTCCTTGACTCCCAAAATGTTTGTGTTGGGACCATTTTCCTTGTATTTTCTGCCTTTCAGCCGCACATGTTATGTAAGTTACTTCAAAAGTTCAGTGCATACAGTACCACATGAAACTGCAAACTATTATTAAAATGAAGATTTTTCAACACACTTGCAATTTTGAAGTCTGTAGAAGTCTTTCCTATAAAAATTTTCCAAGCAGTTACTTAATATAGGCAAGAGCAATGTGAAGTTAAAGGGTTCAACAGAATAAAGTCACAAATCAGACGATAAAACCACATGAGTAGATCCATAATCATTCATTACTAACCATTTAAAATCATTTTGATGTGCTGTTGTGCAAATTTCTTCTAGGTACAGGTAAAACTCCTGAATCAGAGAGTACAAAGACAGGCCCACAGTTGAGAGTATCTAGCACACACCTAGATAATAAATTATTGAACTGCTGTTGCCATGAATTGTTTACCTGCTTCCCAGTGTCTAAGACTGACTTGCAAACTGTTATGGTGAATAATTTAGAGCAGCAAACAGGTTTGCAAGTGCAGAACCTATTCACAGTTGATTTGTGAGCAGAAAGAAAACCTGTCTATGCCAAATCACCAGGAATGAGTTTGCCCAGCTGTGCTGTTTTTCCTGCCTGTCATGGCAAAGAGCTGGTAAGGATGAATAAGAATAGGCATTGAAATAGGAGTCAAGATCACCTGAATACTAAAACAAGTCTGACCCTCTCAGATCTTCCATAGGTAAGGGCCTTGCACAAAATATGAGGCACCCAGTGCAGTCGTAATGTGAACAAGTAAATCTCATCCAAGAAATCTCTGTTATATGTTTTAATAAGAATAGCCCTCATTTGCATATTAACTCCTCTGATCCAGGGCTTTGAACCGCTACCTTCCAAATTTAGAGACTGAACCACAGAAGCTCGTCTCAGTTCTGTATAGTTGCCTACCATTCTACTATGAAGATACTATGTGCAATGGGTTTTTATGAGGAAGGAAGACTGGTGATGATTACTGACAAAGACAACAGCCTCTTTTTAAAGGAAGATTTCAAGTTCCTTTTTTTTTGCCTAATACATGGACATTGAAAATGGCAGGTGACACTGATGAGAACATAGCATTGCTAAGTAAAAGTAAAAAAAGGACACAGAAAAATATTTTAAAATATTTTCAAATGAGAGAATAATGTAGGGTTATTTAAAAAGTCCCTGGTTATTGAAAAGAAATGGCCTAAATTCCCAATACAGTGCCAGCATAATCAGTGAATATGACCTGTTATTTTATTTTGACAGTACTAAATTGCATTCAGTTTCACAGAAAACAGAACTAGGTTTTTGCTCAGCCACAACTGTCTTGTGATGGTTTCTTGATGTTTCAGTCTTAAGCACATAAACTGATTTTGGTGGTACCCTTTCCAAACTCTTCCCTTTTGTATCTGCAGGTTTTCTACAAGTATGTACAAATTCAATGTCCTCATTATAAACCTTAGTGTGACCCATGATTAAAACAATTACCTAGTTTCTTGCTTGTGTTTGCTCATGCCACAACCTTTGCTTTGTTCATTGAATCACACAGGTTTGCAGCCTTCTGGACACTGTGCTGCTCATCTTCCAGCAGTTCTGCACACTGACAGGAGTTGTGGGTGGGAGGGGTGGGAGGACCACTTGTCTGCATAATTTTTGTTCTAGACTCAGTGCCATCCTCTTGGTTTATGTTGATAAGCACACGGCTAAATTTTTTTCTTATTATAAGGCTGAATGTGTTTGCCAGTCCTGCATCACGAATCCTGAGATTAAATGTGATAGCCTGTCCCTGCAGCTTCTGTTACATTTTGTGTCATAAATTAATCTCAATAACTGAAAGAATAGTTACACAAATTCACCTTTCTAAAATGCCTCTTTATACAAGCCTACAGAACTTTAAAGACTGGGCAACAGCATCCTACAAGTTGTAGGTCATCTACTGCTATCCATCATCCCAGTATAGTAAACACACTGAAATGGAGCTGTCTTTGAAATTTTACTGATGGTAAAGAACTTGCTCTTTGATATGTGACACAGATTATTGCGTGTGTTATTTCATTCTAACTTTGGAACAATTTGGAAGTTTCACCTCATCTTCCATGAAGAGGTCTCATATCAGTCATTTAGACAAGTGCAATATTCTTGTTTTACAAAGACTTCTGAAATTCATGAAGAAGCTATTCTTCCTCTTTTGATGGAATATTTCAGTTCCTGAGGGTCAACAGAGTGTCTGTTTATCAGTACTCAACACAAAAACTTGTGACAAGAAGGGAAGGACTGTGTGTGTAGCATGAGACAACCAGGTAACTGCAGTATTATTACGGACACTGAAATTTCAAATCTGACTGGGACACTGGGTCCAGGAACCCCATTGATGCTGATGTGTCAGAACAGTCTGGCATGACTCACTGGCAATTGTTGTACCCATCAGCTTCCCCACCTTACTTGGGATGTTTCAGCATCTTGATACAGTATTTCCTTCAGTACAAGACTAGCCCTGGGTAAAAAGGTCATGGAAATTTTAATCCTGATATTCTCACTTTCATCTTCCCTGCCCATTTTTGCTTTGCTTGCAATTGTGGATTTCCAGGAACTCCAGAAGACTACAATAGCTACAAACTGCTGGGCAGTCCATTTGTGTTTTATCCTCTTAGCTGTTTAAAAGGAAAAGTGGAATATACATATTAACACATCATAGGTAAAGTCATCTAAAGTCATCTAAATCCTAAAAAAAAAAAAAATAAATTATAGTAAATAAAGGTGTATTTTACCTACATAGTTGTAATCTCAAATCTCTGCTAGAATCAGTTGTTATCGAACACTTCTGTACCCTTAAACTTTTAACTGTCCTAAACGCCAACTGCCAACATGGTAAGAAATTTAATGCACAGATAAAAATACCTCTATCATACTGAAAAATAAAAGTCCACGGGCAACTGAATATTAAATGTATGTATTTTGTGTGGATGCTCAAATGGGAATGTCAGTAGGGTGATAAAATCCCTCCCTGTGTGGAGGCAATTACATAAATATAGCTCTGCATACAGGAAATGTCATATTTTGGCTTTCAACAGCCCAATTTCTCTTATAGGTCACATTGGTAGACACCTTTTCGTACAGTCTTGAGGATTCATGGTTCACTCCCTCACATCAGTGAGTTACAAGCTGAATTCTTTAATCAAACGGCTTAAAAGGCAGGATTTAAGCAGAAAAGTGCTATTGTCTTTTCTAATTTGATCTTTAATGACCGTGAGTACTTGAGATGTATACATTGCTTCTTTGCATCTTTAGGCAAGAAATAAAGCAGAAAGAGACGTAACTGTTGTATGCACCAGTACCACTTTATATATTCAATTAGTATACCCAGTTCAGGATCAAAATAAGGTATTTCTTTTTGCCCACTTTAAAAAAGCTGGATATAGAATCTATGGTGCTGGTATTGGATGCTGGCAATTGTCTTGTCCATCATGAATAAAAATCCCCTTAATAAGAACTTTAAATTTTCTAATGCAAGTAAATAGTTTCTTGCTTATGGGTTGCTCTTTTGGGTAAACTTTTATAAGCAGAAGCTACATTTTCTGATTCTTTACCGCATGATGCCAATAATCCATTAGTGCTCTAAATCAACACTGATGTTCCCTAGTAGAACTTCCATTCCTTACTTTCTAAAGTCATAACCATGTCTGGTTAGTTCTACAACATATCATTGCTGCGGTATGAAGACAGAACCCTTAAAAAAGAGGTGTCTGTAGGGAAAACATATAAATGAAAATCACTACCTTCAATTAACTTAGGAAGAAACAAACTCCAAAAAACAGAGTAACCAAAAGAAATTGGCAACTAATTCAACTACATGAAAGATATGGTAACTAAACCCATTTTATCAGCTCACAAATCGACCTTGGGGAGTCTATTACTTCACCTGAATCATAGTAGACAGACGATATATACTTTTGCATTGTAAACTGGGCTTTTATGCAGCAGGAGAACACAATTTCCTTTGATAAAATTAATGAGATTGACCAGAGGCAGACAGGAACACTTTTATGTTCCTGTTTACAAGTCACTCCAAAGAGGTAACCTGAGTTTCTCAAAACAAATCATTTAAAAATAATTTCTCAAGGTAAGAAAAATAAATGTACCAAATTGCATGGGAAAAAAAATCCCAAGAAATAAATGACAGAAATTGTCTGTTCAACAAGCTGCCCTTCTGAAAGCCTTTCCTTGGGTTGGACAAAGGCACCACTAAGCCAGCCGTGTCTCTGTAAGAGTAGCACTTAATTGTCTTCAATTACATGCTTTGTGTGGGGCCTGGACTTGGAGGTGTCAGGCAAAGAGTCTTTCCTTCAGTGTTTGAACATCCAGGACTGTTGCAGTGCTATTCTCTCCTTGCAAAGGCACTGTTAGATTAAAACGCAGCACATCAGTCTTTCTTGAATGCTTTGGCACTAACTTTCTTCACACCTTTTGTTTGAGAGCGGCTTTCTGCAATTTCCATCTCTTTCAAGCTGTCTCCCATCATTCAGCGGTTTTTTAAGGGGCAAATGACACTGAACATAGGACAGCACTTTTTGTCTGATGAAAAGCACAGCTGTCTAATGGGATTTCTACCTGCCCTTTTCCTAATTGCACATATGTATATGGATATCAGATCCCTCTTGTATCAGCACTAGCTCACTAGCTTGTGTTGAATTTTGCCAAGCTCCTACATGGAGAAACTTTGAAAGATACTCTCCTTGGCTTTGTAGGTAGTGTTGCTCCATCCTGCAAGTCTGTTGTTTTTCTTTTTTTGTTCCTTTTAAAATGTACTTGTTTGAAAAAGCTGGATTTATTAAATAATCCAGATAACTCTGTGGCAGCCTTATCCTCATTGTCACTCTGATAACATTTATTCTGTCTAAAATTACTGTCGGTGGTGATTTTTGTAGTCTTTTAAAGCTGTTTGAAATAACACTTTTCTAGATTGGTGATGAAAACACTGACGAGCCTCCCCATAGCTCCCCAACAGAAACACCCTCATTAAATGCTACTGCTCCTTGAAAACTTGATCTGCTTTTCATTTAGTTCTTCATCTGTTTGTGCTTTATTAATTTTGTCTTGTCTTCACTTTTTTCTCTCTTACTAAATCAAGTACCTAGCGGAAGTCTATTCCAGTCAAGCCTCTGGCAATTTAACACATAATCATATAAAACGAGGAAATAAAAGGTCTGTTTACCAGGACCTATTTTCTATAAAAAAACTCATGAAGACTAGCATTAGTTGTGTTCTTCTCTATTAACCCTATATTAGCTGACAACCATGTCTTCTGCCTACTACACAAACCACAGCAACTTGTGGTGCTCCATTTATGTCCATAGTGTGGGTCCCAGACTAGCACAATTCTTCATCTCCTGAAACATCACCACAGTGCCAACACATGCAAAGAACAGCAGGTCAGACATCTCTTTAACCTCTCCAGGATTTCCAGACCACTCAGAAATATAGTAATTTCACCGTATGGCTTGCTGATAGGTGTTCTTTGGATGAGTGTCCTCCTGCTTGTTTCTAGATACTGCATAGTAATACCTATTAAGTGCTTGAGGTGTTTTGTTGTTGTTGTTGTTGTTTTTTTTGTTTGTTTTTGGTTTTTTTTTGGGGGGGGGCGTATTTCCCTCCCCCCCCCCACTGGTAACAGTTACTAGCTCTAGCTCTAGCATTAAGTTTGCTCTAGTAAGCTTAGCATTAAGCTTGTATAACTGCTTAAATAATGCTTATGCATTAAAGAAAACAAACTATTATTCCTTTTGCCCTAGTGCTAAATGTACAATCTCTGTTTCCCTCCCATCTTCCCTATAAATTTATCCAGTTGATTCTGACCCTTCTTGTCACTTGTTATGGCAGAGTTCTGTCTGGATACTGCTGTCTTTGACTATATTCTTTCTTTCAAAATTAAATATAGTCCTGTCTTTGATTACTCACCTGTGGGTGAGGTGAGGGGTCGGGCACTTTTCCAGGACTCCTTCACAGCCAGACGAGGGCTGGTAACGACCCCGTGCCCTGCCCAGCCGCTCGTTTTCCACTCGTGACGATAGCACGGCCCTGAAAACTGCCCCCAGCAGAGAAGCACATCCGAGCAAGGGGATGGGGATCGCTCCCTGAGATTGCCTCAAGTTTCCCCTGTACCTTCAGAGGAGATAGGAAGGGGTGGGAATAACTGTGTATCTGGACTAATTCTTTGGACTTCGGATAAGGGCGGGGGTGGGCAGACACCGGGACGCGCTAGCAGCGCGGGAAGCCTCGCCAGTTACGCACCGTCTTTTCCGATCTCTGTGTATCTAAGGGTGGTTTTTCCTTCCTATTTATTTATTTATTTGGTTGGTTAATTTTTATTTATTTATTTAAATTTTATTTATTTATTTGGTTGTTTGTTTACTAACTACTACTGCTCTCCCCCCGGGCAGAGACTCGGGCTGAGAACGGCGGGGATGGAACCCGAGCGCAGCCCCCCCGCCCCGGCGGGGCCGAGGCGGCGCCCCGGGGCGGAGCGGGGCGGGGGTGGAGGCGGAGGGTCCCGGGGCCGCGGCCGGCGGCGGGGCGGCGATGACAGGCAGCCGCCGGCCCGCAGCCGCCGCCGCCGCCGCGGGAGCAGCCGCCCCCCGCCCGCCGGCGGGGAGTGCGGCCCCGGCCAGCACTGGGATGGCCCCCCGGGAACAGCCGCGCTGGAGGCTGCGCGCCCGGCGGGCGGCGTGACCGCCTCCCGGCCCAGCCATGGGACAGACCTCGGTCTCCACGCTGCCCGAGCCGGCCGGCGGTGAGTACCGGGGAGAGCCCAGCGGGGAGGAACGGGGGCCGCGGCCGTAGCGGCGGCGAGGGCAGCCCACGGTCCCGGGAGAGCGGTGCCCGCCGTCCCCGGGACGGGAGAGCGGTGCCCGCGGATCGCCGCCGCTCGCCCGCCCCTTCGAACCGCGGCGGGGACGCGAGGGGCGGCCGCTTTCCAGGCTGCCCTGCTCGGCAACCCCCAAGGGTTGAGAGGCTCCGCCGTGACTCCCCGCCTCCCCGGAGGTTCGGGGTTACTTTTTTCCGCCGTTATTAAATAAATAAGTACGAAGGCGAAAAAAAAAAAAAAGGGGGGGGGGAAGGAAAGGAGCTCTGGCACCGCGCCCAGTAGCGCGGCTAGTAACCCTCCCAGCTGGTTGCTTTTGGCTCCAGAACATTTTATGTGTAAGCAGACTGTTGAAAATAAATAAATACCGTGTAAGCAGAACTATGGGGTTTTTTGTTTTGTTTTTCTTCTTTTCTCTTCAATAAAGCAGTTCTAACTGTTTGCAACTTTTTGAAGGTAGTACAGACTACTTGGGAATGCTGTTTGGAGGCATGTTAGGATAACCTGGTGTGTTTTAGTTACTGAAAAACAGAGTGTGTCTCTTCCCACAATAATAGGATGTAGAATCTAAATTAACTCCAGCAAGGTTTGAAGTTTCCTGCAAAAATGTCACCGCATGCATGTTTTTCTTCAATGCCTGTTTCCTTTACATCCATTTAAAAAAATAAGAAAATCCTGTTGTGGAATTTCATTCTGGAGTCTGAACTTTATCCTTATTGCTGTTAATGTGGGAATGTTTTGTCAACTAGGAGACAGTGTAACAAAGTTTCTTTTTTCCCCTTTTTTTTTTCCTTCATGGATGTTTTCAAGGATAGTTTTAGTAATAAAACATACATTTTCAGAAGAGCTCCATTATGTTCCTAGTCACACCATCCTAGTCAAAACCTTGGATTATTTCCTCACCTGTCAAACACTGCATGAAAGAGAAATTGGACCATTTCCAATAAATGTTACCATCCTGTTGAAGGTTTCACCCAGTAACCAGCATGATAGGATTATTTCAAGGTAGGCACCGGGAAACAGATGGACTGGTTAAAAATTTTTGGTCACTTTTTTGTACAGGAAGTTGAACAAATGCTTATGAACAAAAGTCTTCTGTGAGAGTATTTTGCCCTAGGGGAGCCCATATCTTGACCAAGGATAGTTGTGATGTCTGTGCTCCCTTGGCTCAATGCTAATGAACCGTAAGTTTTATCTAAAAGAAAAATAGTCACCCTTGAATTCTTTCCTAACTGAAACCAAAATTTTCAACTAGGAGCAGTAAGAGACTGCTATCTGAAGATGTAAGTTACCATGGTGCTACCTCACTACTGCCAAGTAAATTCTGGTGACTTCCATTTTAACAGCACATCACTTTATGTTGAGACAGTGGTAGTGGTAGTGCTTTCCAGGAGGTTCCACAGAAGAGTAATCCCACAGCGCTTTGAGCCCCATTGAAATTGTTGGGAGGGTATATCATCAGCAAGAAGCCATAGGGGCAGGTGGATTTCTGGGTGGCATGGATTCTTGGGGGTGCAATCGTTTGTTTTCTCTAGTCTGTTTTGGTGTGGTGTGGGCACTTGATACATTGCAAAATTTAGGAAGCCCTGTCCAGCTGTGATCAGGGCAGGAGAATGACTTTCCATTGGTTTCTATTTCACACGTTGCCCCTTCGGCAAGCAGGCCTAAAATCTTCGTTGATTTTGGCATGCCAGCCAGCTACAAGCCATCTAAGGCTTTGACAGCTGCTCGAGATTAGAGTTGAAGGAGATATCTGTCTTGCACACGCAGGGGCTACAAATCTGTTTTAGTCCTAAGGAATCAATAGTGCATTCAGATCCTCAGTGAGCCACACAAAAGCAGCTGTGAGAAGTTGCTTGCCTGTTCGCTCCCTTTTTTCCCCCAGACATGCCAGCCTGCAAGGGCTCAGACCCCGCCCTGTGATCCCTGCAGACTTCACCTGGGTGCAGGGCAAGGAACCACTAGTAAATCACCATGGGCACTTTGGATGGACTGGTAAAGTGAACATGGTTTGATGTAGAAAACTGAAGTAAAAGATTTTTCCTGGAAGTCATAATGTGTTAGAAGAGAATAAAATATCTGCATACTGCAATAGTCAGGATGGACCCCAGCCAGCGTCCCGCAGGGTTTTTATTAAGATTTCCTTTAAATGAAAGATTTTAGTCTTGGAAATATATACTGAAGTACATCAACAGATCAAGGTCCTAATGTCACTTTCCCATTGGGTTAAGGGCAGTCGTTCTCAACTGGGCAAACATGGACTCATACCAGATGGATTAGCATGCCTATAAAGAGAGGAAGAATCAGTTTTTCGTACCCACTGGAACTTTAGTTAGCAATGCTGTCTTGCTAGAGTTTGCCATCAGTTGTACTTGAGTGGGTGTTGAATTGTTTTGGACAGGAGGATCGGGGCTTTAATCATCTCCCATAACAGTGAGTGTTAGATGGGCAGCAAAGCAGTTCTTGGATTGCCTGGTGGATGTCCAAAGGCAGCTTTTGCTCCTCTTCAGTTACAGCTTTTCAGTAATTTAGTTAAATTTTTAAAAGCTTGTTTATTATTTGCCGTGGTTAGAAAATGTGAACAAAGAGCAATTGCAAGAGGAGCTTGCAAAGACAGTATAGATACATGGATAAGGAGGAGCACGTATTGTCCTTGTTCATTTTCCTTCCTCTTCTCTGATTTTCCCATGCCTGGCAGGACTTGATTAGTGTGCTCTCTCTCCATTCACTGGCTGGAGTTCAGTGCTTTTGGGAGTTATCAGCCATCATGTGCAAAAGCTATCACTTCTGTTTTCTGATCTACAGTTTATCAAAGGACAGCAGAGCTATACGCTTTTTTCAGTCTTTTTTTTTCCTTTTGGATTTGCTCTTGGGTAGTTCAGTACCAGCCACACTATGAGAAGCACCAAAGTCCTCAAATGGAGGCATGACCAGTGTGTTGGGAAGGTAACATTTCAAAGAAAAACTAGTTAGGTGATGAAAGATTTTTGTTTCTTCTTGAATAGCGATGCTTGTCAAGAAAGACATTTCCAGTAAAAACAGACCTATCAGTGTTCCTGGGAAGAGGTCAGGCAGCTCAGCATGAAGTTAGAAGCACAAGAAGAGGGGAAGGACAAGTTGCAAAGGGGGAAGGTCTCGGGAAACTCTTGCCCTGATGATCAGGATGCTCATCAGGGCCAGTTGAAGACTGGGGTCAAATCCCTGTGCTGATGTCCTGTGCTAAGAACGTAATCTGTGAATGGGAGTTCATTCTGTCATATACATTTTGCAGAAACAGATTACAGACTGTCAGGCTTGTGTTTCATCCTTCTACAGACCCAAAGTTCTTTTTGTGGGCATGAAAATGTACTTCAACAGCACAGAAAAACCATTTCCCATCCAGCTCCCCCCTTGAGATGAAAGCAGTCACTGGAAGGATCCTGTTGTTTGTTGACCTTGGCGCTCGGTGAAATGATTCTCATAGGTCAGAAGTGAACATGTTTCTCAGACTGCTCTTTTTCATCTCTCTTGGCTTTGTGGGATTTCCTGCTCATGGACAAGGAAATAGCAGCTTCACCTGTGTTTGTGCAGAGGAATTGTAATTTCCTTAACTGGCCAACTTTGTCGTAGTCCTGAAATGAAATGGAAAACTAATATTTGTTTCAGCAGTTCTAGGTGTTGGTAAACAAACTAATTGGTTAGCAGTTCAGCAATTCCAGGATTTGTCTAGTAAAGTGAAGTTATTCCATTCATTAGTAGCTACTTGTGAGCCTTACTGAGAGTGCTGTTACGGGGCAAGCCCCCTTGTACCTGAGGAGCTGGACATTGAGATACTCAGCCATAGATTTAAATCCTCATCTTAACTCAATCCACTATGAATCTGAATGTGCAGAAAAGCCCTTACAGTAATAATTCTAAAGAGTTTTAAAAGGAAATTGATTTTTCTCTTCCAGCTACTTTTACTTTCAAAGGTGGAGCAACCTTTATGTCATTGTACTTTACAAGAGGACATTTCAAAGCATTTACAGGTGCAGTGAGCTACTCACAACACACCTTTCAGCTGGCCATTTCAGATTTTGGTGCACTTCAAAGAATGGAAAGCAGAGCTGTTGAGCTGAACTGTCAAGTCCCATTTGATGTGAAGCCCTAAATGACTCGTCCACAGCTACAAAGGACATTCTAGGCAGAGAGTCTCAACTTCTGTATTTTTTTCCCTAAGATTTAAATTGGTCGGGGCCTTTGAGGCTGAACCCTCATAATATTTCATGGGGAATCCTATTCCTTTTTTCTACCCTTTTTGTGCTTTTGTAAGTTATGCAAGAGTTATAAGTACAATGTAAAGGTGTATTGTTTTCACTTGCTACTAAATTTACATCCAAGGCTTTTCAGTTTTTGGGAAACACTTTTTTCACCCTGCCATATTGTCAGATGGGGCTACAATTGTAACAGCTCCAGAATTTGGGTTAAGTATGCAGTTTGTCCCAGACTTCAGGCTGATAGAGTGGATATTTTGGATACCTAGTCAAGGGCATAAAACGCCCATGTTTTCAGACAGAATGGGTAACCACAGATTTGCCTGCTACTAGTGGGAATTGCAAGAGCTCTTTTTAAAAGTTGATGCTTATCTTTCTTGAGAAGTTTCTGTGAAAAGTAATGGCAACTGCTGAAGGTGTAGGTTTCAGCTCCCCACACTATGAATCTGATTTGTCCTGTTGATGAGGGTCTGAGTGTGAGCGTGTGGAATTAATCACTTTTTAGACAATTATAGAATTATAGACAAAAAATTGTGCACAGTTTAAAGTATTAAAAAATGTTTATAAAATATAAAATGTGTGTGCTGCTGTGTACTCGGTGATCTACCAGAGCAGAGCAGGGCCCCCTCGGCTGCAGCAGTTGCTGCTGGCCCGGCCAGAGCTCCTCAGCTGTGGCAATAGTTCACTGCAAGGGAGGCTGCAACCTGAGCCTGCACCAGGCACGGCCCAGAATGCAGGTCTCATAAGGACACAGGGAACCAGCCACACCACCAGCACGGCATGTGTGTGAAAATAAAGGTGTAGTGCTCAACAGGTTCCAGGTCGGTGTCTCACCTCTTCTCACTCTGATGCCACTTCAAGGATGACCAGAAATTCTTCTAATTTAGCTGCCAGGGTATGTGCCCTTTCATGTCAGGCATGCCGACCGGGGTATCTTTACGTGCTGATGTTTGGTAGCTGTTAATCACCTGTTCCCAGTGTTAATCATCAGCTTCCTCATCTGCCAGGAGGAGAATGAGAGTTGGCTCCCAGGAAGTCATCATGGGTAGGGTGGCAGAGTCCTGCCAGCTGCCTGGGTTTGTGTGGGGTTTGTCTTCTCAGATGACCACCCCGATACTTCCCCCAGACGAAAAGCTCATGGAATATCTTGTTTCATGCTGAGCCCTGTGTGCTAAGCCCCACTGACAACTGATCCCACACCACTGGGTCTCAGCCACCCCTTGGATCAGTTGTCCTTCCTTTCTAGATCCTCTTTCTTGGCTTTCTTACTGCTCCTGAGTAATATGGCCTTGTTCTTAGGTGGTGTTTTCTGGTACATATTTCAAAATGCTTTCCAGTCCTTTTTATATTATTCCTTGTTTTAAATGGGAAAACTTATGACAAGGAGGCAGGACAGCACCTAAAGCACAGCCAGGAGGAAACCAAAGAGCTCCCATGTCCTCATCAGTGTTTGAGCCATATCTCTGTCCAGCCTGTTAAAAGTAGAAAAGACTTAGATGTTTATATATTTCTTTTTATGTTTTTCCTTAAAGTTGTCCTTTATTCATTTTGGACACTGATGCTTTTTGAGATTTAAAAAAATACAACATTGCTGAAAAATACTTGTGAATCAGTGCTGGATTTCTTTTTCACTTCAGTTTATTGTTTTAAAACATAACAGTAAGTGAACTTAATGTCTTGGGTCAATCACTGATAGATTTTAAAAAATACTTCAGCAAATAGCCTACTTCCAGAACTTATTTCTGCCCATTGTATTTAAATTGTAACAGTGGCTTGAAAAATATTTGATATACAGAAATACCCCAACCAGCTGCCGTTCAGTCCCATATGGAGAAGTAATTTCTGAAGTGTCCATTCATTGCCTTCTCTCATTGACACAAGGGGAATTTCTGATCCTGTTGTTCTTCTAATATAAAAGGATTTTCATTCTAGTAGGGCCAGTACTAGGCATAGGAAAAAAGTTAGTTTGCTGTTTCTAGTAACAGGCAACGGTGGTTCTGTTCTATTTTGCCCCCAGCAGATCCCAGAGAGTGAGGCTGGCTTCTGGTGCTCCTGCTGAGACAGCAGCCAGGATATAGGTGTGTGTCAGGGAAGTAGACAGTTTGGTTTTATCTGTGTCCCTGAGCTGCCCATATTCAGTTTTGCCAGGGCTAATGGGAAGCTTTCAGTCAGGTCTGGGTTCAAGCCACATGAAGACACTGATGTGTAAAATATGTGCAAAACTGAGAAGGAAACCGTGAGTACAAACCATGAGCAGGGAAAGTAGGCAGATAGTGAGGGGGTTAGTTTATTATTTTATTTCATGCCCCCAAAATAAAATCAAAGGCAAAGCATGACACTGAGTAATTTATATTGCTTTGTATGTGAACTCTACAACCTCTAGACTGTCAAGTGAATTTTTGGACAAATGTAAGATCACAGTGGGGTCCAGGCTGTGCCATTTCCTATGGTGTCCTATAATTGAAAGGGTTCAGTAGGAACTAGGTAGGAAAGTCACTATGAACATCCAGGTGATGCAGAGTGTGAAGATGGATTTTTTTCTTCTCATTATCTTTAACCAGAATCACATCAGTGACAGTGCTGCATGTCCTCTCTTCTCACTTTTGGGTTTTTTTTCCCCATTTTTTTCTGGATTTAAGTATTACAATACATGAATCAATTTAACCTTGCCTGTTTGCAGTCCACAGAATCGTTTGGAATAGCAGTCAGCACAGACCATGCAATTACCTCTGTTAATCTTATAGTGGCTCATTATTAGGAAATTTGACTGAAGACCTGAGTTTCTTGCAAGGCTTGATACAAAGTCACTGCATAGGAATATGAATTTCTTCTGTCTTTGACTTGGTTTTTGGGCCCTTGGAAAGAAACTCTCTGTCCAAAGGGAAAGTCTTATTTACCTTTGTGTTCTCTCACTGCTTTGTACAGCTGTGATGATCAGTGCAAGTGGGCAAAAGCGAGGGAGAAATGAGGATCTATGGTTACTCCATCATTATATGGAAGTCTAGTGTATGCTGTCAGGTTGCATGCAAATAAAATGAAACTATACAATAATAATATTATAATAATACTGTAAAACTGTGATAATACTTGTTAATTGACAGATCAGAGTGTTAATACCACACCTGTGTCAATGGTATCTTTATGGAAATGAAGTTTTATATGAAAAGACCTGTGTTGCATTTTTGTTCTCTCATTCCTGCACTGGTTTCATATGAATTGGAGTGATGTTTTGCCTAGTGGAGTTAGACAGTGATACAGCTGTCCTAACATTTGAAACCATGTGAGCAAAACCAGTTCTGTTTCCAAAGATCAGCCTGCATTCCTCACCCCTGAGAATGTGCTTTTTTTACTAGTGTTCCAAGATGTCTTCACTCTGACCATCTACCCAAACTGTCAGCAAATCCTCATCAGGTAGATGGACCATCATAATTTCAGTGTTATTTATTTCTTTTTGTATTTTCTGAATGTGAATGTTTTAATGTATTGCCCAGTAAAAGTCCAAGAATGTGTAGAGGCCTTAGATGTTGATTGGGCTTTAAAGCCTGGGCTATTACTTCTTGTGTAAACCAGTCACATAGTTTATAGTCTAGAGATAATTCCTGAAAAATAGAGACAATCTCTAATATTTACTGATTTAAGCTAACTAGGTGATTTGCACTATTAGAATAACTATGATACACCATGAAACTTGATGTTTTCACTGCTATAATACAACTTACATTTTCAGCTTAAAACATTGCTGACAAGACTTAGAGACCCACGGGGACTCTTTTTTAAGCTTAAGAATTTTTCTTTATTGCTTGAAGCCTCAGCTCAGAAAGTTAACTCTTGACAGGGGATTTATCAGGGTTTTATTTCTGGGGTTTGCAACACTGCCCACTAAAATTATTGTCATTTTGCTTAACCTTTTCTAACGAGGAAGACAAGACTCTTCATGCCTTCTGCCTGCGTGGCTGTAGGGCAAGGAGAGGCAACAGAAAGTAACAAGTTCTGTTTAGTAGTCAGATGAACTAAGTGAAATGACACTTGTCATGAGTGAAATTTGGTCTGAATACCCAGGAAACTTCATTAGAGGACAGGCTGGCACTGGAGAGGATGATGTGTTGACAAAATAAACTACAGCAGGGGGAGCCTGGAAGCCAGAATTTGGAAGGTTCCCTGCCCATGGCAGAGGGGTTAGAACTAGATGATCCCTTCCAACACAGAACATTCTGTGATTGTAAGAGCCAGGCTTTGCAGTTCAACACAGCCTGCTGCAGTCAGGTGCACCAGTGATCTTCCTTCTCAAACCAGGAGCTGGGAAACCAGCACCATGTGCCAGTGTCTGTGTCTACATCCTCAGCAGACTGCAGCCTCTGCTGATGTATCCCTGTTACCAATATAAGTCAGTGTGTGTTGTTGCACGGGTGCCTAAAGGAATAGCAGCAGTTCATGGAAGAGCCCCAGTTTTGTAGCCCTAGGCTACATCTGTCTGTGTCCCAAGTCAGCTTTTGCAGACTGTAGGGAGTGAGATGCCCACATACTCCTAGCCAGTGTTTGCCCCTAAGGCCCTTGTGAGCCTACAAGTGTGGCTTGTAGATCTCTCACCTCCAGCGTTGAAGGGGCACACAGAGATTTCAAGTGCTTGGGCACCAAGCCAGTGAAGTTCACTCACACAGCAGCATCCTGAGTTAAAAATGTGGTATGACTGTGAATAGCAAGGGAGGGTCGGGTTTGTGACTCTTCTTCCAATTGTTCTCCTTGTTTATAACCCCCAGAGATCAACTTACTTGAAGCATTTATGTCACAACAAGCAAGATAAAGTCACCCAGGCTGAAAACTAATCTTCTGTGGGCTTTTTTTTGCTGTCTTTTTTTCCCAAGAAAAATGACCCATCCCAGGGTCATTCCAAGACCCTGGATGAGTCAACAAAGAAATGACACTCTCACTGCATGCTTATGGAACAGATTTAGTGGGATGCAATCAAATAATTTGAGTCACATTACAACCTAAAGTCACTGCAAGCTGGTGGGAAATGATTTTTAGATACTAGCAGTCTTATGAGGAAAAAAAACCAAACAACTGTTAATTGAAAAGAAATTGGATGTGCCTAAATTGCACATTTATAATGTTTTATAATTTATTTCATTGTTAATAATTCAATACTGGCTGTGCATTTCCTTCCCTGTAAATTCATTCAATGTGTCTGAAGATTATTGGTTTGTTTCTTGGAGTTTTGTAGATTTATTACATTTCTGAGGGGAAGGAAGTGTTGGTTTTGGCACAGATGCTAAGAATATTCTTGTTCTGAAAATGTGAAGTAGTGTTCTAGTGCACTGCTAATCTGGCCCCTCTTATGTTGATACGGAGAAGGGTGTAGTGGTTTTCCTGCCCTACACATTATACCACTGTGCATGATTCTCCTATTCTCATGAATTGTCCAGGTGATTGATAGAAGGAAAATATTAGTATTAATAATTGTGTTAACAATCCATATGTGATTTAAAACGATTGCACTAATTGCAGACTAGTTCCTGTGCTTACATTCTTGAAGAAAAGTTTTAGAAGGCTAGTCTGACTCTCATAAGAAGACACCAAGTTTGATTTCTTGGAAAAATGATGCTGTTATTGATTCTTACTTAAATACTGCTGCTTTTGACACATAGAAATAGGGTATGGAAGAAATATGTAAGGCCCGATGGTGAGACATAAAAGACACTGTCTGTGCAAGGGAGTGAACAATAAAGGAGGCAACTAAGACTATGGATAAAGCCAGCTTCCCAAGAGCTGGATGAGGACCAAGCAGAAATAGTGTATACTTTAGCTGGAGGAGAACGTAATGAACCAGTGGGAAAAAGAAAGATATTAACTACAAAGCATTGCAGAAATTACTTGACTATGACACTCTACTTTTAAAACCTTTTGTTGGACAATACTGTCATGTAACTGTGTCATGTTACAGAGAGAACATGATTCTGAAGTGAGGAAGAAAGTTTGTGTTGGAAAAGCACAGGGGTGTTCACAGAAATCTTAAACTGAAAACACAAGTATCTTGGACACTTAACAGCAACACCTCGCTCTTAACTCCTGCCAGCACTTCTCCTCCTGCTACCAGAGACAAGGGGGGGGGGAGAAGAGGAGGAGGGTGTGTTTTAGCCAGATCCAGCAAGACAAATGGTGTGTTTCTGAAACATTTTACACACCTGAAAACTCTGTAGCTTAGTTTGAAATGTATGATAAAAAATGTGTTAAAGAAAAAAAGTATTTAATGTCAGTACTGGATCTCTAGGACTGTGTATTTTTGAAGGAGAAGAAGAGGAAAAAAGAGTGTACCTTTGTAGTTGATATCTGTGAATGATGAAAAAAATACAGGTTTAGGCCACTAGAAGGTATCCAAAAGCTAAGCGTTATTTTCAATACATTTTAAACCATTAACAGAAGTTTGGGGCTTCTCTAGTTATCAGGAGAAGCTGGATGCAAAATTTATCTAGCACTGCATCTTGTATCTACTGCATAGATCAGTTATTAGTTTGGAAATGACTGCAGTGGCTGAAAATAAACACCTTCCCTTGGACAGAAGTTACCCCACCTCAGCTCAGCCCTGCAGAGCTGTGAGCCTTTCCCAGCTGCTGCAGCACAAAATTGGCAAAATCTGTTGGCATGTAAGAATGAAGGCCACAGATAATCACTCTGGCATGATCTGGAAGGGCTCATGTCTCCTAACTGTGAATTATTCCATGAGCATTAATCAGCCCTGAAGATGGGTCTTTTGTGATAATTAAATATTGTTATTCCCCCACCTTGCTACAGATGGAGCACGTCAGACCTGAAAGCCATAGACCAAGAACTTAAGGGAGCACAAATGATCGAAGTCAAACTGAGAATCTTTGTGCTTGTGCCTTTCCACCAGCTGTCCATAGAGGATCTCTTTGTAGAGAAAACCTCTCTCTCTCTGTTGCTCAGCCTGCAGTGCGTTCAGGGTTTCCTCAGCCACAGAAGAGAAACATCACCAGAAGATGAGATGAACCAAAAAAAACAATTAAAATGCAAATGCTTTGTTAAGTGAGTTCACCGTGGTGAAGGAATCAGCTGAAAACAGCTAGTGAGTTATCCCACTGCCACAGCAGTGTTTTTGGTTTTTGCAGGGCAGCAGCCTCCTCAGCCCCTGTCTGCCTGTGGTTTAGCAGATAACGTCATTACACCCTGGCAAGTCCCTGGGTGGGTATGCTATTGGTTAGCATATTTGGCAACCTGATTTTTTCCCTGAAGGCTTGTTTTGGGAATGTATACCAGCAGGGCAGAACTGAGACCAGTGTCCCTTTGCCAGCAGGGAGTTGTCTGGTGGCACAGATGAGTTTTTTTAATCCCTTAAGAATTTATACATCCTCTGTATATATGGGCCCAGAGGTTTCTTCCTTTCAGTTTTATTTTTTTATTCTTTATGCAGGAAATTCCATGTAAGATTGAGGGGAGAAGAAAGGAAGAACAGATGCAGCACTGCTAATTAAATTAGGCATTTCCTAAAAGCAAAGACTAGGCAGTTCAATCTCATTAAAAAAATACCAGCATGGAGCCCATTCTTTCTGATTTGAGTGATTACTTGCACATCCAGATGTCAACACAGGGAAAACTATAAATGTAGAGAGGTTTATTTTGCAATAGTTTGTGTATTTCTTTATAATTCAACCTTTGCACCTACCATTTTTGGCTTTTTCTATTTTATTTTTTTAACCTGTGAAGTGGTAGAAGTTTTGAGGCAAATCAAAAAATGTCTTTCTTGCAGGATGAGATATAAGGACCATGTTTAGGGTGAGAGAGAAGGAAGGGAAATTAGGATAATGCCGACATTGTGCAAGAGATGACCCTTCAAGGAGATGGGTAACAAAATGACAAGTCTTTTATGAGGACTTTCAATAGCCTTCTCTAGCCCCAGTAGCTTGCTATGAAGTTAAGTGAGAAAGCCAACCATTAGTTTATCTCAATGCAGTTATTGTTGGTATCATATTGGTGGCTTTTTTTCTGACAAATTTACAGGTATGTTTTTTTTTCTAACCCAAGAATTATGGCTGAGGTCCCATATGTGTGGGGTCACATACACTTGCAAAAGTTTTTAGCATCAGATTATGGGTTATGTTATATTTTGCTGTAAATTTCTGTAGCACAAGAAAACTGTGACAATTTTTCAAAATATTTGTTGTGTCAGTTAAAATTGGAGGATGAGAACATGAAGTCGTTGGACAACAGAGAAGGTGAGAGGTGGATCAATGCCCCCCAGAGCTCCCTGGTTGCAGAATAAGGTAGGTTTAGGATCTGGGGTAGGTTGAGTCCCTTCAAGAGCAGGGACATGCTCTGGACCTCCCCAGTTCTGAGTAGGTGCTGAAAGAAGTAAACAGGATCCTTCAGTTTTGTGGATATAGCCCTGCACTTCCTTCAGTGTTTTGGTATTTGCCTGAAATGAGAGCCACCTGCATTCAAATGCATGTCAGTGAAATTACTGATGAGAACTTTTCCTTGCAGAAAAACATACATAATGTTTTCCAGTTATAGTCCTTCCAGCATTTTCACTAATTACTCACCTGTTCCTACCAGCAGGTAGCTTTGTACTTACAAAAACAACATCCAGATACACCCAAAAAAGTACTATGACTCCATATAAAATCAAGGTTACATATTTTTCAACAGCTTCACCAAAAAACACCAAGGACAGTATTCTAGCACTGTACATTTAGCTCTGGGTTTTAAGCTCTGGCTTGTTTTAGTTGTGAAATAGGTGAGTTTATTAAAACATTATATGGAGTCAAAGGTCCTTTCTAAATCCAGTGTTAGGGATGTTTACTCCAGAGTATTACAATAATGAGGCACTTTCCTCTGCACAAATAAAAAGAGCCACTTAATATTTTGTATTTGTGTTTTTCTGTGCTCATATGCCTCCTTGGGGAGCAGGTGCTCAGCCCAGGATGGTGCCACTGCTGTGGCAGGGAACTGTGCACCTGGGTCAGCTCTATGCCCCTGCCAGGGGGCATTCCTAGCCACTGGCTCCTGTTCTTATGATGGCCCTTGCTCCAGCACTGGTCTTTGTAAAAGTGTGTAGTATTAGTGATAAACCGTGGTATTTCTAGCGCATGAGCAAATTAAGATATAGTCTTGTTTTGCTTTGAAGCATGAAGAAAATATATGTGCTATACTAATCCTTTTTTTTTCTTTCTTTGTTATTCATTATTTTTTCTCCTTAGTTTTTCTCAAAGCTAAACTTCTCACAAAATTCAATTATAATATAGAAGTCTGTGTTGGAATGAAAGATAATTAAAAGTCCACTCAAACCTTTGCATCCCTAGTGGTTTAAAAGAAGTTTAAAGTTAGCATAGAGGCTGACTGAAGTGGGAAGGCAGTGTTAGTGATGGAGCTGTTTGGATTGGAAGCTTTAAGGTGACATCAGAAGGTTCTTCATTCTCTTCAGAGCTGGTGTTACCAGAAATAGGATCACATTTCACCTGGGACTTTGACATAATCCATGGACCCTTCCCTCTAGTTGGCTGCTTCAGCATTGCCAAACTGCTTTGTCAAGGGCTAATTTGAAGTGGATCACCAGCTGGACGCTTGACCAGGCTGCTCCTCCTTATGTTGATGCCCATCCAAACACTATAGAGCAGCCTTTAAAATGCCAGGACTGCCTACAGCCCTGTTGATATGGGTGATATACATGTTCACAAACAGGAAACTGAAGAGTTTTGGTTTAAATGAAAATTCTTATACAACTGGTTCCTAATGATCACTATTCATAAGTGCGTGAAATGTCATAAAGTTTATAAAAAGAACTGAGTTAGATACATCTTGCATACCTATGCTGTTCAAGTTTAGTATGTTATTCCTAATCCTATACAGGAGTTTAAAAAAAGAGTCAGTTAACACTTGATTTAGTTTAATTTTATTCCTTCTGGAACAAGAAAATTGTTCATTCCTTGTATTATGCTTTTGTATTGATATGCAGAAAATATCTTACCAAATACAGAAATCTTCTGTTTTGCTTATTGTGTCCTCTGTATGTTTCATCATGATTTCAGGTTTTTCCCTCCTGTGAGCACAGCCTGTGAAAGGCAGTGCCTGTCCAGGGCAAGGAGCTGTGTAGTGTAATGCACTGGTCCATTCTTTGGGTCTCTTCTGGGGTGAGAATTATCACTCTCTCCGAGACTTCAGCATGCAGCTAGAGTGAAAAGTGAACATAGGGTCTAAAAACGTTGAATATGTGTGCCAAGTATTTGAATGCTAGCAAGAGTGGGAGGGAGGTTTAAGGGAAATTACAAACCTTTTTCAAGGCAAGAAAAATGACTGAACCCTTTATCACTTCTTTTCATTTACAAAATGTCAAAACCGCTCCCCTGAGTTTGGCAAAGTTGCCATCATTTGTTTGTGAGCTGCTTGAAGGCACTCTTTGAAAGAATAATTATTAACCTTTGCTCAGTATGACAAAGAGAATTTTTCAGGAGGTATTTTCTGGGGGAGGTAAATTGCTGGGGATTGCAGGAGGGCACTCTGCTTCTTCACTTGAGATTGGAGCTGAACGGGCTTCAAACCATGATGTCAGAGTAGCACTGGCATGTGCCTTGAAGAAGGGCACAGAGACTGAGTTTGACTCCTGTTTGCCAACCCAGGGCTCCAGTATTCCCTCTGCGCCCACCATCATGCAGACAAGATCATCCATCATCTGTGAGATCTCTGCTTTCCTTTTCCTCCTTGGATCCCTGCAGCGATGCCATTTTGGGGGCCCCCGAGCGGGAAGAGCAGGGACCCAAGCAAACCCTGGCTGCCAGGATGGGCTGCCCACTTCTGGGCAAACCCTCAGAGAAAAACCCCTGTAGAAGTATCACCAGTGGAAGCACTGTTTGCTCGTTACTTTGTGGGAGACTATGTCCACACATTGATTCATTATTAAATAAGCATATAAATAGCCCTTTGTCTCCCTTGTTGGATGCATCAGTTGCTGTGCAAGTTGCAGAAAGCCCAGGATAAGAGGATGAGAAACAGTTGGGACAGGCAGAAACTGCCAGCAGGAATTTCTGAAGTATTCCTGTGGGCTTTCCTAAGAAGTGGCTCGCTTTTCCCAGGGACCGCTGGAAGCATGGGAGCACTCAGTCACATAATGTTCCCTCTCTAGGAAAACATTTGGTAGTAGTTTAAAAAAGAAAACTTTACAGAGCTTAAATAATGCCAAAGATGAATTTGGTGAAAACTGATGCTGTACACACTTTACTTAGGAGGGTTTTGAATTTCCAATGCTGCTTGGAGTTGCTAGCAATAGCTCCAGGGCTTGCCAGTCATATTCAGGTTTTCTGCACCACCTTTTTTATTTTAATCAAGTTATTGTGGCACTTCTAAGCACATGGCTGAATATTAAGCTTTTGTGTTCAATTCACCTGTATCAACAAGGTCATGGTACTCGTAAAAATACCACGTATTTTAGTAATCATAAAATTAATGAAATCCTAATAATTGCAAGAAAGGCTTCAATTTCATTCAGTTTTTAAAGTCATGCATGTCAGTGTTTATGTTTGTATGCTGGCTTGTAATTACTCAAGAGTCATGTAGCCTGGTTTACCTCTAAAGTAATGAGGAATAATAAAAAGATTTTTTTAATGAAAACTAATTTTTTTTAAGGGTTTAAAGACAGTCTTAAAGGAAACACAAAATGTAGTGAAGTGTGTCATTCCATACTGTGGGACTGACCAATGTCAGCAATAATCTGGCTAAAATAGGCTAAATTATTCTTGTTGTTTGTGTTGGGTTTTGTAAAAAGTAAACAAATCAATATATTGTCTGATTGACAGTCATCCTGAAAGCATCTTAATAGTAACTGGAGGCTTAAAATTTCTCACTGGGCTACAGTGCACTTAGAACCACAATGGATGGCAGTGCAGTGGTGTGTGCTGGCATAATTGGGTAGTCTTGGATTTTCCCCATCAGGTGAACAGGCATCTCCTCTGGCACCTTTAGAAACTCTTATTGTGTGTGAACCCTTACATGTGTGCTGAATAGAAGTACTGAATGAATATTGTTAGGCCCTGTGATAGTGTAGCGCTGAAACACATTGGTGGGGAGGAGATGGAGTCTGGTATTTTTTCTGTTGTTCATTGCTTTCCAGCTTAAGGGGTGTTCATCCAACTCCAGCTAAAACAATTCAGTTTAAACTGGCACATTAAAGTTCAAGTTGGTGCTTTATTTTACCCTACAGACAACAAAGATATATTTTATGATGGCTTAATGTCAGTGTCTGAATGAGAGAGGAAGTTAGAAAGGGACATGCTGCAAACAAAATCACAGGGACGTGTGGATAGCTAAAAAATTTTAAAAATGCAACAGCTGAGCAGGTGGCAGTGAAAATCAGAAATCTGTTGTTCAAGCTGTTCTCTTTCATTTTATACTTAGAACTGAAGCAAGAATGGTCTTTCTGGTTTTTGTTGGTACAGCTCTTGTTACAAAGAGGTCCTGATCTATGGTCAGCCCTCTTAAGCACCACGATAATACAGTCATTCATTATTAACACAAAGCAAGGAGAAGTGGGAACCTCAAATACAGCATGAAACAAGCAAATGGGGAAATGAAGGTATCAATTATGTACCTAATGTTGATGATGCTCTTACAGAGTAGTTGTTTTCCCCTCAGAAAAGAATCTGCTGGGAGAGCAGAGCGTATTCTCAGTGCTTTGTCTGACAACAAGATGACATCTCCCCATCTAAATCCTCAACAAACCCCTTTGTTTAGCCCTTTTCCCTCCCAGGAGAATTTCATGCTTTGCTTAGTCCTGAGCTGGTGCCTGGACCTAGAAGGAGAGCACTGCTGGCTCTCCCACATGGAAGTGGGATCCTAGTTTCAAATCCTACCTCCACCAACATCTGCACCCTTGGGGTGCGCTGTGAACAGGGCAGGCTCCAACACGGCATCCCAGTGCAATGAGCTGAAGGGCAACAATTTTCATTTGTAATTTATTCCAACTAAAGTTATTTGTTTAGCAGTGCATCACTTCCATAAACACTGATTTTATGGAAAAATTGAAGTCCAAAACATGTATGAATACAGCCTTCAAGCCTATATGAAGATGGTACTACAGTTCCGCTGGGTTTTGCTGTAGTGATTTATGGTGCCATCAGCTTGCATGATGGAATTACTGTTTTTTGATTGTGTAGGAAAGGGACCACACTGGTTTTTAAAGTATAATCGAATCCCATCACTTCGCACACAGACCTGTCCTTTTACTTGCCCCTGAGTGTCCAAGTTTAAATTGGAAAAGGAAGGGCAGCTGGGGTGTCAAATATGTCAGCTTGTGCCTGATTTTCCCCACCTTGGCCTTAGTAAAGAACAAGATACAGGGAATAAAACAGCTGTTTGCAGTGTGGCTGGGGACGGAGAGGGCAATGAAATATGATGCGGAATAAAAGTCAGCTGCAACTTGGCAACTCCCATTTCTTTATAGCAAAGAAGATGACTTAGAGTGTATTCAGAATTGTGATATTATAGGCACAGAATGATATGAATGATTTTTACAGGCTGTGGTTTTAGAGTTGGCAAATTGGCTTTTTGACTGAGAGGAACTGTATTTAATCATTAATAGGTTCTTCTGAGCATCTTGGAGTTTTATTATTATTGTTTACCAAAGCTGGTATCTAGCAACAAAGGCAAACATTTTAAAGGCAGCTAAAAACTGAACTTTAAAATAAACAATTTTCTCTACAGAGGCAGCAGAGCTAAAAGCCTGTACAAACATTTGCAATGACAGCAACAATCAGAAATTTGCTGGTTGGGTTTAAAAAGCCTTGACCTCCCTGGTGGGGTTCTGAGGCCAAGGAGGTCATAAAAAGAGACTGTTTGCTTTGGGTTTGACTTACACACATTTGGACAAGTGCAATATGCTGTTTCCTGTACTAGAAAAAAGGTGTTGAAGTGGTGCCAGTGTAGAAGAAAATGTTGCTCTTCAAAGGCAGCACAGTGAGCTCTGGGCTGTCCTGTCCCAGGGATTTAATTACATGACTGATCAAATTACTCCTAAGGTTTTGGGTACATAAACATTCTGTTGTTTGTACGTCAGGAGCTCCTTGTCATAGTACTTAAGAGAAGGGAAGCATTGGGATGGGAGTTCACAAAACCAAACCTGCTTTCAGATGCGTAAACATGTTAATTGCGAAAGATTTGGTTCAAGATAGTAATAATAAGGGTGAAAACACCTGTAATGCTCATACAGAATTGTATTTAGCAAGGGTGCTGGGTAGTCTGGAATGAGATGGAGTGGGATAGGATGGGATGGGGAGATGTGTACCTCCTTCCCATCCTGTTGGAGAGGAAAATAGCTGATGATGTTAGCACTTCACGTGGTTATTGCTGTAGCACTGGATATGGTGAAGGGGTCGGAGCAGCTCTTGCACCCACTGGTGGTGAGCTTGGGTAATCACTTCCTAGCAGAAATCTTTCCCTCTCTTCGGAGACTTCTCTCCCGTTCACTCCTGTTCTCTTCCTGCCCCAGCTCAGTGGCACACTATCCAGCCCAGTCTGGTCAGCAAATTCATTTGTCTGACACTGATGTCAGTAGAAGGACCCAACTCAGTTTTAAAAGCCCAGGCAAAAGGCGTTTTTTCTTTTGCCTCTCTGCGGTGATAAGGTGCAGCCTTACAAATGGTTACCAGCATGGTTGGTGGTTCAGCTGATATTTCCACCATGGTGGTGTGAAAACACAGGTTGAGATGACTGGAAGCCCACTTGTGTGGGCAGCATCTCTATAAAACTATACCTGCATGCTGCCTCCGTCAGTAGTGGCAATGGCTTCTGGGGACATAGCCAGGGATCTGCAGGCAAATGCCTCCCATCTTTCCAGCTATGTTGGAGGGGTGTCTGAAAGGCATCAGAGGAGGATTAGCAACTGGGTCCTTTAGTCAGTGAATATATCGATACAGAACTTAATAAATGCATTCATGCAGCTTACTTTTAGGTGAAATTACAAAATTATAAAAAAAAATAAAATAAATAAACTATAAATGAAAATACATGCTATTGTACTCCAAGGAGATATATCCCTTAATATTACATTATCCCTTAATAACAGAGAAGCATTCATTTTCAATGCTCAGCTGTGCAAAGTAGTTTGGTTGCTCTTTTATTTATATTGCTTTTTGTTTTTTCTGTCCTTCCACATCTGTTACTGTGCCTGGATTTTTTTTGTCCCTGTTTTTGTGGAGGAGTTACTTTGACCTTTGGCCTGATGTTTCATATATCTGGAAAATGTAACTGTCTGGAAACTTTCCATTTGCTGCTTTTTGCTCAAGTATTGGGGTTGAGAAAAAAAGAAATAAGCAGCCTGCATTAAACCTATGATCCCTTTCCCTCTGGTTGGAGCCAGCTGTGTTCAGGGTTAGAGAGGAGGTAGCAAGAAGATTTTTGGACAGATCACTTTCATACCTGTATAACAGGATGGCTGAGCATTTGCTTACCTCTTCCGTAGAAAGCTAAAAGGATGGAAGTTAAATGTTTCATTGAAGAGGAGGAAGTTGTGTAGGTGTTCTAATAAGGCCTGCATGATGCCAAAATCTAAATAATTAATTTACAAACACATGCTTGTGGGCATATTGCAGACATAAGGTCATGCCCTTAATTTTATTCAGACCTGAAGGGAATCCCTAATGTGTTTTGACACAAAAAAGCAGATGAGAAGAGAGGTGATATAACTGCAGTGCTTAATGCACTGTAGAACCCGCCCAGCTCGCATGCCAATGTAGGTGGAGCAGAAAAGAGCTCTGCACAGGTTCCTGCATGAAAAGTGTAATTTAGTAAGGCTGGATAGCCCTGACTGACTGTATTGCCTGTGGCATTTCCAGTGTCTCTACAGAGTGCTCTACAACCCTAACTTTGCTTTTTAAAATTTTCTTTAGAATTAACCCAGTGGGAGTGAAAACTGTGAAGTAACAGTGAAGCTGCATGTTACAAGTGTGTTATCTGCATTTGGGTTGCATTAGCAAGAGACAACATGTGGTAACTAATGTGATAGCCTGTAACTTGACAAAGCGCCCAACAGCACTTAAGTTGATGTGGTTGTTGTAGTAGGAAAAAAAAAAAAAAAGAGCAACACTTAAGATAACTCTAAAGCAAAGAGGTTCTTTGTGCTTTACCCCATTGATGCAAACAAGCATGTCTCAAGCCCTAAAGTTAACACTGTTTTAGGTCCTGTGTCTTGTGTAAAGTAGTGGGAGGGCCAAGGTAAGATCACTTGCTTGATTGCTGGAGGTTAGTGTCTTGCAGGGCTAGGGCATCCTGCCTAAGAGACAGATAGCTAAATAAGCTTTTCCAGACCTTGAGCCAGTTAATCCCAGGTGTGCAGGTGAGAGAGTGAGAACTAGAATAAATGCGTCATTGTTTGGGATTCTGGTCATATTCTTTCTCTGCACACTGTAGAAGAGGACAGTGTGACTGAGCATCCCCCTGAGCCACGTTGCTTTTTGTCTGAAACGTAGACCCCTGGGCATCCATGCTATTTTTTTCAGGAGAAGCACAGGCTTCCCTCATTCCCTTAGAAGTACCCTTTTTTAAGTTTTTTTAAATGGAGTTTAGGTAGGGGCTCATCAGAGGGCAGAACAGAATATGAGATGAATTTTTCACCCTTGCAGTGTTTGACTTTCTGCAGCGAGGTAACGTTTTGCTTGTGGAGATATGGGAGTTACAGGGCTTGGGCTCCCAAAGCTCTTTCTGGAATATTTGGCACTGTTGATCCAAGTGTGACTCCAACAACCCAAAAGGCATTTGTGTGTGTATCCTTGTAGAAACCTGGAGGTATGCAGGCAGTCATATCCATCCCTGCTGTAGTTTTTGCAGGAGGATTACCTCTGGCTGTTTCAGGGCAGCAGCCAGCATCCCTACGAAGTAGCCTCTTTCCAGCCTGTTTAGCTCATTGCCAGCAGGAGGTCCAATTAACATTTTGCGATATTGTCAGTTCCATATGGAAACTCCCATTCGGCCTCCTACATTTGAACTTCAGCTTTTTCCTTTCATTTAATTAAAACACAAGTCAATTAGCTCATGACAGTTTCTCCAAAGTTAAACTCCAGATGTATGGCAAGGCACAAGCTTGCAGATGCCAATTCATTGTGCTGCTCAGAGGTAGATTATAGCTCTTCCATTTGCCAGTTTATCCACTGGGAATTAGCTGCATTTTTTCCCTTCCAAATGGATTTTAAAAAAAACAACCCAAAACATGAAATCAAAAAAAAAACCCAAACCACAAAACAAAAATGAGAAAAAGAAAAAAGACCCATCTTTCTGTGGTTCTGGTCAGGAAAAATAGGTAGAACATTACAGAATTTGAGATCCATACTGAAAATGTCATTTTTAGTGTCAGAATGACTTCTGATTTTTAATGACCACGTCAAACATTTTACTATGCAGTATCTTGAATTTTGTCAGTAAGTTCCAAGAATAAGCAGCTTATCGTGCTCTATAGCAAGTTGATGACTTATTGTTCTTGTTGCTAACTGGGGATAATATGCAGCTGCATAAACATGTTGATTTTGCTGGCATAAAAACCACGACTTCCAACTCTGAGCTCTTTGGCAAGAATGTATAGAATATCATAGCGCTATAAGAAGAGGTTTTGAGGTCTCAATAAACCAAGATGACTTTTGTAGTGTACCCCTGCAAGGCAGCAAGGTGCACTGAAAGGAATAGAAAAAAATAACTGTACGAGCTAACTGGTAGTTAATAAGCACAGAAATCAGATCCAAATCCACACATAAGGTAGCCTTTAACTGGCATCTTCTGTTGCATTTCTCAATTCTTTTATGGTTAAATGTGGCAATACCTTGAGTCACCTGCATTCTGACAGGACAAAAAGGTTTTCCTCACACACTTTAAGGGTGGTGTGGTGATACCATAGTAATACTGCAAGAGAACCAGTGAAAGTATTAGGTGCCAGTGCTACCTTTGTGCTTTGATAAAGGTGAAGCACTTGACTCTGTTCCTTTTACCCTCTTGGTTGTATTGTCCAGCGATGGGGAGGAGGAGAGGCTGGAGGCAGACCTTTCCTTCATCTGGCCATTCTATACCTTGCTGTATGACAAAGATCCAGAGAGGAATTGCAGTGCAGGTGGGTGAGCCTTGGGAGATGTGGGTGGAAGAAGGAAATGCAGCATGAAAGGTGTGGTACAGAGGGGAAAGAGAACTTGTAGCTCTTCTAGTACTGTCTTGTACTTAGCAACCTTGATGTAAGAAAGAATCCCTTAAATGTATATTCCCAGTGCTCCAGCAGGATTAGATCAGTTCTGTAGAAGGGTGCTGGAGAGAGGAGTGGAGAGACAGAAGAAAGGAAAAATACTTCTGAGTAATTGTTCAGAAGGTTTAATAGCATTACAATCCTGTAATACTTTTTGGGTTTAGTATTCAGATTCAAGTGAAGGGTAATACATTTCAACACTATTTATTCAGGAAGGGGGAAAACCCCAAGTCTTCCACCTACCCTGTGAATGCTCTAGGGCAAAAGCATACTTTATTTTGTGGGCTCGTCCAGGTTCAAGCACATGCCAGGCTGTGCAGCACTGTTGGGTCCATGGCTGGAATGTTCTGCTACCCTGATTGCAACGGCAGAGCTTCTTTAGGCTGTCTGCCCAGTCCAGTTCCCAGCTCCCACCCTGTGCCACGGCTCCTCGCCCAACCCTGACACTGCAAGTGTTTGTAGGACTGTCCTGAAGACTCAATCACTGAAACAGCCCAGATTTAAAAAAACCTTTTAAAAAAGGAAAGGGGGAGGTGTTTTTGGTCTCGATAATTCAGAGATCTACTTGCTATGAAGCCCAATGAACAGCTGTATTTTTACAACTGAAGGGACAGCATGTTTTTTTTAGGGTCAGGAAGGAAAGTGTGGAGAAAGAAACTTCCCAGGCTGCCTTCATCACCAAAACCACTTTGCTGTGTAATTTCAGTGTGGGATGCTGTTTGCATAGAGAGAAGCAGAGACTTCAGATAGTCTTAATGTCACCTGTACCTTCAGAGTCAGGGATCATCTGATCAGAATTTCTCAGACTCCTAATAGCAAAACTTCTAACATACATACCTAAATTCTGTCCTATTTCTTTTCTTCTATGTAGTCCTAAGTGTTTTTTACTCCAGGATCTAAAGAGTCTTTATGACAAGAATAATCTAATTAAACTAATCATCTAACTCGTGGCTCATGCAGTGTGATTTGGCTTTGCAGTGCCTCCGTTACCATTGTTGTTGGTCTTTTACAACAAGATCTCCTCTTTGTGTGATGTCAACATACATGATTCATGTACGTCTTCTTATCCTTATGTACACATTGTATCCTTCAGCTGTAAAATCTTCACTTAGGGCAAAGGAGTGGATAAATGATGTTGGTAGTATAGTCAAAAGTCCTAATGTCTAACTTAATAATGAAGAATATTGACCTATAAAGCAAATAGGGTAAATCTTAAACATCAGTTTCCTGCTGAGTGTTTCAAAGAAGAGGAGCAATAGCTTTTGTAAAGATTTTTCCATAAATGCCCTGAAACATTATTGCTGAAATTGTGGGTTCTTTTCTTAATAGCTTAATAATTATTAAAATGTGTTACCTTGTGAATACATTTGTAATACATGTAATATATGTGCTTTTGAATATAAACAAGTTCTTTTTCCTAGAAATGTTACTTTATCTTACATTATTTCTAAAATCAGACTGTGATACTTGGCTATGCTTATTCCTCCTTACCAAATACATATTTGGGTCCTTTTTTTCAAATGAAAGAAATGGTACAAGGTGCCAGTAGATCAGTAAATTCCCAATTGTGAGCATTTGTTGAACTTGGTTTATAACTCAACTCCTCATCTTTTATTGTCAGAAGGAGTTAATGTTGAAGTCTGTTTTCAAAAGTTTCAGTCTTCCTAAACAGAATTATTCTCCATGAGTTTCACGTCTTAGCTCATTTGAAGCAGACAGATTTCTGTAGCTAGTATCATTATTTTGGAGTTATGTTTTCAGCAGAGGGCAGAACAGGGACTCATGCAAATACATATCTCTCTGTGGGGAGCTATTGGAGCCCTAATCCTCCTCCATTTCTGTTGGTAGACATAAGAGGAAGAAATCTAGCTGAGGCTTTTGTGACCTGCAATACAGTGCACTCCATGACTCAGAAGGATTTGAAAATATCAGTGTTACAATGTTTGTAAGACTGTGCTGTCTGTCACCAGGATACAGGCTCTTCACACCAGTAGCCCAGCCTTTTTAAGCTATTGGAGACAAGAACATGGGTTTTGTCCTGCTGCCTCAAGGGGTGGGTAGCCTCTCACTCTGCTGAGCTGATGGACTGCTTCTGCCAGTGACATAATGCTTGGCTGCTGTCCCAGGACAGAACTCTACAGCCTGCAGATCCTAGTCTCTTTTCTTCACCACTTCACTTTTGATTGTTTGGATTTACCAGTGTGGATTTCACTGAGAAATCATGTCTGTCTGCATCCCTTAGCACTCATGGGAGGGACCTCAGGAGGTCACTTGGTCCAGGCCCTCCCTCAGAGCAGGACTGTTCCTAAGAGTAGGTGAGGTCAGCCCCAGAAAGAACTTTAGAAGGTTGCCTGGCTGAGCCTTTAAAGCCTCCCAGGACCTGTTCCAGTTCTGTACCACCCACCTCCTGAAAGTGTTTTTCTTACCTCTCACCTGACTTTTCCTAGTTGCAAGCTGTGGCCCTTGTTCCTTCTTATGTCAACTGGAATTGCCAAGATAAATTTTGCTCTCTTGTCTTTGTGAGTACCCTTCAAGTAAATGTACTTCTCCCTTAGATCCACAGTTTCCAGCAGAGTTTCTGTATTCCACAGGGGACTGCACTCCATAGACAGTGTCTGTAAGCCCAGACAAAAGTGCAATCCCTAATTTCAGGTAAGGCAACCCTGCAGGGCTCCTTCTGCTGTCTTTTGCGTCTCTCTACAGAGCTGCTCACTAGCTTTGGTGTTCTCCTCATCCCTCACCTCTTGCCTGGCCTCTCGGGGTGTGTAGGGGGCAGCTGGTTTATTTTAAGGGAGTTTTAGCTTACATCACCCTAAAGATTGACTTGTTGTCTAGGGCACACAAGTGAGGAAGCTGGGATTTTGTACTCCTGCAAGGGGTAGACATAGCCAAGTTCTTAGCACGTTCTTAGTGGCTTACATTCAAAGTCCATTTGCGTGCCTTTCTTCTATCTGATCTCCATGTTATGGACCAGACAATACCCAAAGCAAACAAAGAAAAGCTTTAAACGATGTTGTATCTGACTAACAGTAATATGTCCTGGAGAAGTTTTCCGTCTCTCAGGCAGTACAGAATTTACTAAATTTTATGACATAACTTGTTTGGATTTATTGATTTAAGTGCTATCGTTCTCATACAAATTTATCTCTGGTTTTAACTTTGTAGACTTCAATGAAGTTATACAATGGATCTTTTTTCCCATACTTTGTTTCAAAACACTGGAAATAAAGTTCCTTGGACTCTGTTTGCATTACATCAGCTTTCTCACAGAAAAGATTTTTTTTTTTTTTTTTTTAGCATCCTGGATCAATCTAAAGCCTAGGACAAATATAGGATTCATTAAATGCCATTTGTCTTAGAAACAGAATGTGATTGCACCATGATGTTATGTGGCTGAATATATATCTTTTTAGCAGCTAGGACACAGGACCAGGATTCAGGAAGCCATTTGGCAAACATAGAATTAAGCACTTAACAATTCTGTGCCTCATATTTTCCATCTGTAAAATGGGAACAGTGATACTTCTTTCTTTCAGTAGAATTTCTGATTTAATGATCTATGATTATCATTACTACTGTTCAGAGTAGCATCAACTCTGTTCTGAATTGGCTATAATTAGAATGTTTAGATGAATGAAAGCAATTACAGTGCCTGTATGCCACAAACCGTTAAGCCCATTATTAATTTTATGTCTGTAAGTAATTGCACTTACTTCAGTGCTCACATGAGTAAAATTCAGGACGTTTGAAGTCTTTGCAGGACTACAAATGGAAAGCTCTAAGAAACCTTAGTTCTTAAATAGAAATAAATGATAGTAGATGTCTCAGAAATTTCCAGGAAATTTATTTTAACTGTATACTATGGCATATTGTGCAGTGAGTCTTAATTTGGTTCACAAAACTTGATGTTACAACCATTGATGATAAATATTGGCTTTTATATCAGTCAATATGTTTTTGCAGAAAAGTAATCCTTCTTTAAATTCTGTCTACGGTTCAAAAGCTTATTGTTAAATACATTTTGTTAATAAGAAGCCTGACTCATGGCAGGCTGCACTGTGAATGAGTGATTATCAGGGATATCAAACAGACCTGTTTCCATTCCACTGCCAGAACAGCTAACTTTAGAGCTTGTTTAGGAAAGGAATCGTTTCACCCAAAAAATAGTTAGTGTTTTCACATTACAAGGGTTTTGTTTTCTATATGATGACAGCTAGTTATTCAACTTTACTGAGGACAGGGAGAAAGTCACCCAAATACATGTTGAAAGAAATTCTCCAGTAGTGATGGAAAAGCACAGGACTGTGCAAATATGCTAGATGCGCATCATGAGAAGCAAGTTCTGGACAGCTGCAACTGAGATGCTGAGAAGCAGTGAAGCCCAGGGCAAGCTGGGGTGGGGACTGGCTGGTGACCACAGACTGAGATCAGATGCCCCTTGGCTCACTTCCAGAACAGGAAAAAAGCCACACAGATACACACACAGCTTGCTGCAATCTGACAGTGGTGGTGTTTAGCTCTTGGGTACCATTTTGTTTTCCATCCTTCAATTACCTTTACTTCTCTTCTTTATACAGTTGATGGTTTGGACAAGGCTTCAATTGCTAACTCGGAAGGACCAGCCCCAGGATCCCAAACTCCCCCCTTCAAGAGGAAGGGCAAACTCTCCAACATTGGCAAAATCTTTAAACCTTGGAAATGGCGGAAGAAGAAGACAAGTGACAAATTCAGAGAAACGTCAGCAGGTATGTCTATGGCCCTTTGGTGGCAAATAGTAGGAAATGTTATGATGATTTTGCAGAGCTCTTTGAGCTTGTTAGATGGCAGGGATTATTTAGGCATGGTATTTTACGTATAGAAGAACAGTTTGATCCTTGGCAGTCTTACAAGAATGACACATTCTTATAATACCAAGGCAAAATATGTGTTCCTATTTCTCTTACAGAAGGAGGAAATTAAGCACAAAGAAATTAAGATCAACATTTTCAAAAGTGCCTCCTTAGTTACTTGCTAGTACTTAATTTGCTGGTCTTTTTTATGATGGTGTGGTCCCTCAAGATAGTAATTTGCTTTTAAGCTGTGTGTGGGGTCACTTTTGTTTGTGTATGTGCTCCATGTGAGGCTGGAATTTAAAATGAAAAGTAGTTTGGATTGCATTCATCCTGCCTCCAATGATAATTTCAGTGAGGAAAAAATTAGTTTTCCCTGTGTTTCTTGAGGAAATAGACCGAGGACCAGTGGAGGCTGAGATGACGCATTTACATGGCAAGTTGTCCCTTGTTGTGTGCTTACTGACACAGGAGAAGAAACTTGCTTATTTGACTTGAGAAAGAAATGGGAAGACATCCATACAAAATAAAAATTCTACAGGATATCCTCTTCCTCAGACTACTCGATCAGAGATGTATTTACATTACCAAAGGGGGACTGTGTGTATGTGTGTGTGCATCTTACATGCAGGAAGCCCATTTCCTGGCCTGAGACCATGGGAGAGAGCATGATGATCCTCATTTATTGCCTGTTCTCTTAAAAGGGCCACAACTTGGTAAATCTGTATGCAGCTGAAGAATGAGTTTTCTTCTAAGACAGAATATGGGCTGTTGCAAAGAACTCTTACAGCTTTCTCTGGGGTTTTCAATAGGCTTTTTAAAATAGGTTCTTGCCACAGCCTTGCCAGGCCATGTACCATGGAGTGCTTTTTGTCTTATGAGCAACTGAAAGATGTTCATAAACAGCAAATACCACAAACATCAAAAAAGAATGGAGGTTAAGATGTTAGATGTTAGTATCTGTGCTGATGTGGGAATGATAGTTGGAATTTTTTCTTTTATCAACATACTTTCCATGCTTCATCTCAGAAAGTCTGTTCTCTGGGTATCGGTTTTATGCTTTTTGCCTAGAGGGCTTTCAAAATTAAGTAAAACTAAACAGAAAATAATATCATCTCAAGGGTTTCTCTTCTCTGCAGTGTTTTGGTGTGAAGGAAAGGAAAGCAGCAGTTTGTGTCTTGGCACAAAGTAGATGCCACTTCAAAGCTTCACTGCAAGAGTATATGCAGACAGGGAGCAGAAGGCAATTTTAGCTCTTACTAGGTCAGAGAAAAATTAATAAGTGGAATTATCTCAAGCTTCTCTTAGAAGACCAAAACTAAATACTGGAAAATATCCAGAATCTCACAGCACTCTGAGTCAGAGAATAGGTTTTAAGACTGCCTGAGGTTTGTAGCTGCTGAACGTCACTAAGCAGTCTCTTTTGAGGGGATGGGAAGGGAGGGAAGGAAATGTTTGAATGATGGTTGCTGGGTGTGCAGTTGGTACAATACACTTGACTGTGTAAATGTGAAATATATTGCCTAGTCTAAAGTCTGTAATTATCAGTAAATTATAATGATGAGTCCATGCTGCCTAAATAGCACCCAGTATGAGTTCTGAAGTTGACAGGCTACTCATTCCTCTTATACCGTGGGACATACTTTTGGCCACTTTGATTTAAATAAAAATTCTGCCTTTTTCTTCATAGGAATTAAAATTATGATACTCATAGTGAATACTAGCATAATTTCTAGTGGTTTGTTGTTTTTTTTTTTTTTTCCATGGGCCAAATAGTATTTAAAATAAATTATCTTTTCAAGCTGAATTAATTGAGCTTAATCAGTTTTAATAAAAATACCACTCATGGCTAGCATTTTAGATGATGGAGGACTGGGGCTTAAGCTTCTTATCTGTTCACAAATTTTCTAATCTGTGAAATGGAGATAGTTATGTTTCAGGGATGTTATGAAACCTATGCAATTTATAAAGTGCTTTGAGGTCTTTCAGTAAAAGTATAAGGAGTTCATGTCTTTTAATGCCGATTGACATTTTCCTTGATAATTAATTCAATACAGTTGTTAATTGAGTTTTATAGAACCAAAAAAAAAATCCTGAAAACTAGAGAGACACATTGATGGTGGGGGGTGTCTGATTCAATATTCTTAAGCTTCATGGAAGAAAAATTATTGTTTTCAAGAGTCTTTGGACTGTCTCACAGATATATGAGAGATCATTTCATTTCATTGTCCCCAAGAAAACAGTTCTAAAAAAGAAGCAGAGAGAAAAAATAGTAGTAATTAAATTATACTTGTAATGCTGAAATAATAATAATAAAAGAATTTTTATATTGCCAGCAAGAAAATAAGTATAAAATATTTGCATTAAATATTCATCATTGGGGACTCTGTCAAGGGAGATTTCACTCTGCTTGTGAATACATCTGCCTTCTAGAAAGACTAAGACACTCCATCCATGCCTGCCCATGTAGTTGTCTGTCTTCATGACTCCCAGTCTCTTTTAAAAGAGTCTTTGTGGGACTGAGTGTTCCCCTACATGAAAAAAACTCTTTGCAGGACTAGGGCATGCTCCTGTGCCAGTGTGTGACACACAGTTGCAAAGCATATACCTTAAAAATTAGTGGGGAAAAACTGGAAGAGCTTGTGAATAATTTAGGTTTGGGATCCAAGGCAGTCTAACCTGATCAGAATTCCTGCTACCACACTGTCCCCAAGTAGGCTGGCTTATACTGAGAGTCTGTAGCCACACTCAAGGGCTCCTTTATATTGTCAAATGCGGTTTGAATGCCACAGAGGTTTGACCTTTCATGGACAGACCCCACAAATCACTTGAGCATATAGACACAGACTTAATGCCAACTTACATGTTCTTGAGCCAGTACTGTTTGCATTTGTGAGCTCTTGATCTCACAGGCATGAGTAGCTAGAACTGGGCTGGTCAAAACGTTTACTGCCTCCAGCTCTTCTGCCAGGAATTGGTGCTATTTTGACATGGTGGTGCTATTTTGACATGGAAATGCATCCTGTGTTGAGCAGTTGCTGTATCCCTGAACTTTGTAGTGTGAGAAAGAAACCTGGTGCTATAAATTTGGGAAGTGCAGAATCTGAGTAGCTTTTTACAAGTGCACGTAATGGTAGGACAAGGGGTAATGTCTTTAAAATGAAAGAGGGCAGGTTTAGATTAGATATAAGGAAGAAAATCTTTACTGTGAGGGTGCTGAGGTGCTGAAACAGGTTGCCCAGAGAAGTTGTGGATGCCCCATCCCTGTAGCTGTTCAAGGCCAGGTTGGATGGGGCTTTGAACAGTCTGGTCTAGTGGAAGGTGGCCTTGCCTATGGCAGGAAGATTGGAACTAGGTTCTTTCCACCCAAACCATTGTTTAACCATCCCCTTCCCTGGCAGAGAAGGGGAGTGGGAAGCTGCAAGCAGTGATGCCTTCTGTTATCTGAGGTCAGCCAGCCTGGTTGTGTCAGCAGCTGGAGTTCCCTGCTGCTGGGAGAGATGTTTTGCCATGCATGGAGGGTAGCTTTCTCAGAAGAACTGAACTGCCTCTCTCCTTGCTTTCTTGGGAGCTGTCACTTCACTGTATTCACTCCAACTGGGCTGGCAAAAATTAGATTGATAATACTTCTTGCAGTATTTAATCTGCATAAAAGCAATTTGACTGACCCTAGAGAGTGTTTGAATTAGTTGATGAGATAAATAACCCTATCCCATAGCATTAATAGGATGAAGTCCAGCACGGCTGAAGCTTCACCACATGCCCTCAGCTTGAGCTGCAAACATCGCTTGGATTTTGATGTCCAAATGTACACAGAATCAGGATGGGAGACTAGCTTTTCCTAACATTGAAGATGAGATTTTACAAGTGATACTCACATTTTGTGGGCCAGGCACCATGGTCCCATGGATCATTACAATGATCTCCCAGATCACTGTATTGGTTTGGGGCTGGGCTGCAGTGTGGAGCTATTCTATTTTGACATCTGTAAATTCTTTTTCCTGTAAAACTATTTAGCATTTTTCCCATGGGAAATAAACATAATAATTAAAATGCTTCATGTCACAGTCTTTTGTGTGTGTGTGTGTATGTGTTGTATGCTGCTTTTTTTTTTTTTTAACCTAAAAACAGGATGCTGCATTTATTTCCATGAAAGCCAACCAGCATTGATGAGTATGTTATTTCCTTTTAGAACACAACTTTCTGGCTTCTGTTGAAGATTGTTTTTGTTGGTTTTTTTTTCCCCTTTAAAACAGTTTGCATGTCACAAAGGCTTCTCTGTGAGCTGCTTGCTCTGAGCAGGATTTTTCTCTCCCAATTCAACACTTCTACAAAGCAGATGGAGGTATCTCTAGCTGAGCTAGTCTGCCCAGTCAGTAGGAAAGAGGTGCATTTACATGCTAAATACCTATTCTAGGATGAGTTCAATTTCACTCTGGAAGTACCTTTTTCCACTGACTGTAAAAGGATCTTCAAGGAGCCTTGCTCAGTTGAAGATATCCGATCATACAAGTTCCCACTTTCTGTGCCTGAAACTGTGGGATGATATTTTCAGAGACTGTTCATGAAAACTTGGACCACTTCTCCTGCAGAATCAGAGGAATCAGATTTCTCACAGTTTTCATAAAATAAAAATATTTTTCTAATATTCTTTTTCACAAGCATCAGCAGTATGAGAATAAATCTATTCTTAATTGTGCTTTTTCTTTAGTGTTGGAAAGGAAGATTTCGACAAGACAAAGCAGAGAGGAGCTGATAAGAAGGGGAGTGCTGAAGGAAATGCCTGAGCAAGGTGATATGATAACACATTAACTAGAATTTAGGTACTAAGCACTAAACACATATGATAAAGCCACTATTGCCTTGTTTCCATGTAGTATAAATAGGTATGAGGAGACAAACTGAGGAGTGTGAGAGGTAATTTGGGCCAGCTGACAAAGAGCTACACCAGCTGACTTCTGTCATATCCTGAAGTATTTTAATGCTCCCTGTGAATAATGTGACTTTTGTGGTTCCTAGTTTGCCAGAATTTTTTTTAAGTAATAATAAACCTATTTTTTGAGTCAAGGTCTGCTATCTAAAGTGACTGAAATATAAAATGAGAAATTTTGGCTGAAAAATTAAGAGGTTTTGGAACCCCAAACAAATCAATATAATCCATTTTAATCCATTTCAGGTATCAAAAAGTACCAGTATGGATCCCACTACAATCACACAGACCACATTCACAAATGGCACAAGCATAAAACATCACTTGTTTCAAAATGCTTTAAGTTTAGTAACTTGTATTAGACAGAATTTGTATTTTGAAAAACGTGAGTAAGCCAAGGTTAATACCTCTGTGCTACATCCGATTATGTTTCTAGTGCTATTCTTTCTAATATTCTTCATCTTCTATAAATCTAGATTAAATAAAAGTCAAGTGAGTAAAATAATCTTCTGTAGCTTAAAATTTAAACCATTTGTCATTTTATCAAGCAGTCCAAGAACTCCATATTTTCCCAAAATATTTTTCTCCGAGAAATTCTGTTATTCTTTCTGATCTGAAGAATCAGGAAAGTATCAATGTGTATGCTTTGTATTGTACACATAGATATTTAGAAGTAAAGGGCTTGTTTGTTGGCATGTGGCATTACTTGCCTGTACAGTGTTTGGCTAGTTACCAGGCTATGACATTCAGCATAGCTGGTTTCTGCACTTGTCTCTGCTGTCTTTGTCTTAAAGCAAGACATGTAAACTCTCCATACCTCAATTTGTCCGTCTGGGAATTTGTTGTGGTTTTTGCCACATGCTTTACTGGGGAGCTGCGTGACTTTGTCCATTGAAGGTTGTAAATTGCATTAATTGGCAATAAATTGCAAGGTTGTAAATTGCATTTCACTTAGTGAAATGTGTTAACTTCTCATGTTGGTTACAGTCTGAACATAAATCTATCATTTGTGCCAAAAGTATGAGTACTTTGGTCACAGGTGTCCTTGGCCCTCTCTTCCATCCTTAAAAGGGGATGGGACTCTGGATTTTCTTACAGAGATTGAGAAAGTGAGAAAAGGATGTAAAGATGAACAATTTTATCCTCTTCCTCCTGTATCAATCTGATCTGTGTTACCTTCTTTACATTGTGTTTCATATCTGATGAAAATAATAATTTTTAAGGACCATTTTGAAAGAATATGGGATTGTTTTGAAGTTGCTGAAAATAGAGGGGTAGGAAAGAAGGTGGTTGAGGAGTGTGAAGGTAGTTAGAAGTAATGACTGTGGAGGTGAAAACTAAATGAGGAAATTATATGGAGTCTTGGAATGTGAGAGGTAAGAAGTGTGAAGAAGTGACAGTGTTTCATGTGGGATGAAAAAGAACGAAGTGGAAAGTGGCAAGTGCCACTTGGAGGCAGGAGGTGTTTGCAGAGCCAAAACATGAATAAGAGGTGGCAGTGTCACATATGGAGACAGGAGAGAGTGGATTTTAGAATATTTGGAAGAGAGAAGCTGAAGAAACTGAATGTTGCAGTAAGGTAAGTGCAACTGTCAAATATAGTGAAAGAGATCAGGTTAGGAAGGAAGAACTTACTTTTTACACATCAGGTTGCTGTTAGTGTGTGGATTACAGTGAAACAATTATCTTAACCCATGGAGTGCCCAAGGTAGAAGGAAAGAGGCTGCATAATTTTGTTGAAACCAGGGAAGTGCAAACATCCAGGTTTGATAACACACAGCAAGGAAGAGGAGTGGAATCGCCACAGTGGAATCGCCACAGTTAGTGAAGAATCAATGGAGAAGAGATGCCCTGTAGATTTGCATAATTTTTGGATTGACAGCAAGAGAATCCTGTAGAAAGAAATTACCAGAGAAGAAAATCAGCAGCAACTTTAAAATGCATGGAACAGAGAAAGCTGTAAGTGAGCAAGAGTATGTATGTAGCACTTTTCAGGAATATAAGCACAAATAGGGACTAAAAAGAAGTTTTTTTCAGGATTACAAAAAACCCTCAAGCTGAGGTAGTCTGGGTAAAGTGAGTAAAGTATCATCAGGGAAAGAATTTAATTTTCAGAATTTAATAATGGTATGATAAGTGATAAAGAAAGACTTCACTTTGATTTTTAGGACTGGATAATGTCTTTGTGAACTATTTTGGTAATTAACTGGGCACATACGTTCTGAGAACTTCTGTCTGAATTCCTGGCTGATTTACCTACTGGGATGCACCATGGTAGTTCTGCAAATCTGCCCCCAATTGTCCATTTTTGGCACATACTGGGAGGGAGAGAACAGGATGCTTATATGTACAGCCACAAAGCTGTACCTGAAAACCAATATGGATTTCCAAGACCATTACTGCAGAGATGTCCACCCAAAGAATATGGAAGCTTATAGAGTTTCTTTACAGTTCCTTTTCAGAGCAGATCTGCAGCCTTTCACATTTCAGTAAGTCTTTCTGCTTTGCTTGCACGGGATCTTGAAAGCAGAGGGATGCCGTGTATTGTCAGTGGGTTCTAAGTAAGCAGTTAGGCAATAGCTTTTTAATTTTCATTTCAGATGGTGATGTAACAGTAAATTTTGAAACTTCAAATGGACACACCATAGCCATTGGTGAAGAAACCATACAGGAAGAAAATGTGGTAAAAGCTAGTGGAAATAATGGTACTTTATCAGAGAAAGCATCAGCATCGGAAGGAAAAAAAGAAGATCAAAAAGGTAAATTAATGCATTCTTCACAGATCGAGGTTTTTTTACTACTTTAAATATTAACGTGTTCTTCCATTAGCACCAATACACGCTGTGAGTTCTGTACTGCCACAAGGATGCCAACAGAATCCACTGAGAGAATAAGACTTGTGAAACAACAGTATTTCATCTCTGGTAGGCATGCCTTTTACTGTGCCTATAGTAAGGTCATAAAGAGAAGCATGGTCTGAGCATGAAAATGCGTGCAGGGATGTTTGATTTCTAAATTCAGTGTGAGACTGTCCTTGTAGCCTTGGGCAAGCTTTGGTTTCAGATTTTCCTCTTACGAAAGAACACACTAAGTGCATAAGCATCACCTTGCAATAGCATTGTAGAAGTGGCTCATGGGTTGAACATTCAAAAGTGTTTAACCCATTTGAAAACCATGTATAATTTTGCAAGTAACTTCAGCAACTCATTCCTGTTGGTTTTCACTGAATCTTAAACACCTGCAGTCTAGCAGAAACATTCAAGGGGCTATATCACTCCCTCAAACTGAACCTAGGCTATTTATGGAAAATGTATTTTATAACTACAGGGTTTTCTATGGATGAATATAGCAGTCCCAGGGTCCATGTTAATTTTGTTACCTTTTCTCAGATCTACTTTGGTAACAAGAGTTTGACTCATAAAGGAAATGTAAACATAAGTGTGGAAGTATACAGTTTCAAAGACATGTAGGGTCTGCATTTAAATGCAAAGACTGCAATATCCTGATGTAATACCTCTTCCTTACTGCTACTACCTGGCTACTGTTTTAGCCAGCTGTTAAATCAGTTGTGCGACAATTCAAGTTGGCAAGAAAAAGAACAGCGGAAAGCTAGTAGGTACAAGATAGTGTTTGTGCTTTTGAAAAGCTCACTGCAGTATTTGGACCACTTTTATTTTCTTTACAATCTTGAATAATGCACCACTTATTTTGCCTGTCAAAAAGTGTTTTTAAATACTATTCCATTTATTGGATTTTCCTCGAGGAAAGAGCAAGGATGCAAAAGGTCAAGACCTTCTTGGCTGGCTGTTAGACTGATAAGCCTTTTCAATGTCTTCTGTTAAACTCTACCTAGTGATGAATGAGCCTCTGGAGGTTGAGAGGGTCAGTTTGGCTAACACAAAAATTTGAATTCTTCTCTGAGCTACGTAAATCACTTGACTGTAAAAAGTGACTAGATGTCCAAGGAGAACAGCCTTTCTTATGAGATTTCTATTACTTCCTGTCTCCCAAAAAGACAGAAATACAAGATTAGCTTTTGTCATGACATTTAAATACATCTCTTTTGGTGCCAACTAGAACCAGATGTGTATTGGGTCAGGGGAAAAGAGTTATAAAAGTCATGGAAAACGCCTTTAAAATGGTTCAATTTAACTTTTAGGTTAGATCAGACCACTTATTTTATGCACTATTAAATACGGCCTTTTGGAAATGTTAGGTTTTGGAAGTTTTTCTAAGGTACAGTTTATTTGAGAAATACACATTTTTGACTATGCTGAAATCCCCTCTAGCTGACTTTGCAGAATGTAGAACTCCAGTGAAGCAGGAAAGGTTCAATATCTATTTCAAATTAGACTCTGCACTCCTTATACGTTGTGTTGACCTTACAGAGAGAAATTAAAAATTATTGCTCTACAGGAGTAGACTCAGTACAGAAGAATGTGTAGCAATCGCTCCAGTCCCTCTCAGAAAATGAAGAATATATGGAGGAGGGAGAAGGAAAACAAAAAATGAGCAAACCTGGTATTCTGGGCTTCACAGAATGTCAATCTGAGCATACAGAAGATGCAAAACACTTCAAGTGTACTTTTCTGTTTAAGGAGCAATTCCACACATCAGACACCATGTTACACTGTGGAGACCCAGTACAGCTGGGTCATTGTGAATATACTTCAGTTATTCTTTATGGCACATTAAGCAAGAAGGTGAGCCAAACCTGTTAAACTCAGTTGTAAGAGTAAGGCCCACTCCATCTCACAGATATGTCTCACCTGCGGATTAGTCCTGGGTGATTTTTTTATGGCAGATGCAGTAGGTATGCATTATACACACACCCACTGGCAGGAAGAGAGGTCACAGAGCATCAGAATCAGAGCTGAAGCACACACATACCTAGCTCGGTGTCTTCTGCTAAGGCCATAAAACATGCTGGTGCTCCAGATCACAACCCTCTATCATGAGAACTGAGATAGGAGTGAATACTAGCTGACAGTCAGGAGTAATGGCTGCAAGGAGTTCATCTTTAGTAAGGCTAATGTTAGGCTTCCTAAAGTCATCAACTCTTATGTGTAAATCTTGAAGGAAGATATATACCAAGATGTATTTCCATGTTTGTAAGACCTGAAAACAGAATTAATTCCTGCTGCTTAGTAGCACACTGTGCTGCAGTTGCAACTCCGACTGAATGAAAGTGTTCCAAAAATGCATCTCAGCCCCTGAAACTTAGGAAGTTATTTTATAATGCTCTTGTGAAACGATGGTGGTCTTTACTTGCTCTCTTGTTCAAGCAGGTCTTGAAAATGGCCTTCTCATATCTATGATGACTGCTGGAGCCAGAATCTTAAAAAGAACCAGCAATATAGGCAAACGGTGATAATATGGTGAGAATTGGCAGCAACATGCTGTACAATGTGGAATATTGTAAACTGTGTACCCATCTGCTGCCTGTCAGCTCCCAGGTGCCTTTTGTATTTGGTGAAAAGTTCCCTTTGCCAATTTAATAGTGTAACTGTTACTATTTGTAGTAATGATGACAGTCATCCAAGCAGAGTGTTTAAAAGAAATTTTTTCCTTTATGGCAGAATGATAAGAGATTAGTGACAGTTTTACGTAAAACAGGTAATTGGTGGATAAAGCTTTGTTGATGAGAAACCAGAGAATTTATTTTCTGAGATCATTTATTCACATTATGTTTGTACTAGGCTGACTTCTGAATTCTTTTGTTTTGACTAAGAAAAATTACTAGCATCTTTTGCAGAAAATAAAGAGGTAAACTGTAGCTATTCTCTGTGAGTCTTGCAAGGGATACAGAGCAGCAAGTAGACAGGTAGCATATCAAAGAACATTCTGGTTGTCTGGGCAGCAGACTGAACTGTACCACTGTGGCAAGGCTCCTGACCCATGGCACCAGTCTGCAACATGCCCAGAAGTCCCCAGAGCTCCAGGTTCCAGGTGTGGTATAAGCATCACAAAGGGAATCCAAGGAGTCTCTTTGCCTCCTACTCCCTACAGCAGTGTTGGAGAAGACCAAAAGCCACCAGTAGAATAGGTGTCAAAATATTCACTGTTTGCCTCCCTAGGTATAGGGGCATGGCATGGTGATGCAGCATGCATGCTGCACATTGTAAAGCCTCCTGCTACTACGTCAGAGCTGCTTTTCTCCTTTCTGCCTTCCCAAGATGTCTCTGGAACACGGATGTATTAGAGAACCCTGGATTTGTATCTGAGTTCAGTTTTTAAACTTGAGTCTTACTCATTTTATCACAGCAAGCTTACTCTTTTAACGATTGTGGTAGATACTTCCACATTTCATTGTTAGCTTGGGCTTGAAGAAGTGGAAGTTTGGTAACCATTAGCAAGATGGTTGGAAAAAAGTAGTAAGTTTTGTTTTGCATACCATCAGTCAGGTGTATTAGATGCTGCTTTGCTAAATAATTGAATTTCAGGAAGCCAGAGCTGTGCTGCAGGTCTTGTGGGTGACATGCAGCATAAGCTTCTGGAATGTTCCGGACCACTTATAGCAGATTGATCCTCTCAGGTTTCCTCATGTCTTTAAGTGAAGGAAACAGTTTGTAGTCCTGTTTCCAAATAAATTAATGGGCTGCCTGTGCATAATTTTTTTGCCCCACAGGATAATTCTCATATGAGAGCTGGCAAAGGTTCCAGGTCTTGGTATGTTGGGCTCAGAAGTTTCTTTCTATATATTTTTGTCCCCTCTCCTTAAATCTTAAACTTTTCTTTTTCTTATGGGTGACCAAAAAAGAAGATTAGAGGTACAAACTCTGGTCTTATGAGCATGCATCATTGCTGACTAACACTTTAGTTTGTCCACCAAGGAATGGTCTTCAAAGTCAAATTTTTTAGATTCCTTTTCTCAGAGGTCTATTCTTTTTCCCCAAAGGAGAACAAAACTTGTTGAATTTAAGATAGTAACCCTTATCTCCTAGGGTCTCAGACAAGAGCCTGCTTTGTCTCAGAAGATTAATCCTGCAAACCAATCACTGTGAGAGATGAGGCAGGCTTTCCTCTCCCTCTTGTATGCCTAGCTGGCTTCCTACACTCCTGAGCTCTGTAGATCATTGATATGAACAGCGTACATAAAAGGTTTTGGGTTTTTTTGCCTGACTCCCTAAGAATCTCTCACTCCAGCAGAGTTATTTGCTGGCTAAAATTAGTTTCTCTAAGGATAGTATATCTTTGATTCATCACCTGAACTATGTAAATGAGGTTGCATCCAAGTCTTCTTGAAAGGAAAGCTACTCTATATAAAGCTGTATTTGGGCAGAGCCTGTCTATTATATCAGCTGGGCTGGCTCATGCCAGTAGGCTGACTTGAGAGGCGTGGGCTTTCACCTACAAAAGTTGAGCGCCAGAGGAAGCTCCTGACTTGTAAAGAAGCTTTTTTTTTTTTTTTTTCCCCTTTTATAAGATATCCTTATGTGGCTCCAGAATTAAGATTGTATACATTATTTTAATGAATGAACTATTCAATTATTTGGGTATATCTTTACAGAAAGTATAAGGGAATATAGTATAAGGGAATATATACATGCCTCTCACCTTCCAAGTCTCCCATAGATCAAGAAATGGTAAAAGTATGCAGCTGACAGTGAATACATTTTAGATGTTCTCTCCTTTTTGAACAGCTTACTTCTAACACATAGGTTGGGTAGTTAACAATGTAAAATGACAGTCAGTTGGGTTTTTTCCCTTTTTTATTTTGAAACCAGTGCAGAATACCTGAACATGGTAGCTTTAGGTCAGATGTTATATCTGTCCCTTTCTTCCCTCTCTGGTTTTCCACACTGTCTCTGTTACAAGACCTCTTGTGCACAGTGCTGTTGAAAACAGTCAGTAAGATCTGGAAGTTTGTAGACGTGCAGATCTGCTCATCCATCTTCAAGAAAGATGAATTCAAAACTGCAGAGAGAACTGCAAACAGCATTATGAGACAGCTGTTCTTGTTCAGTCTAGCAAAATGGAGCCTGAGAGAGCCTGAGTGCATTTGATGAATGTAGCAAGCTGGTGTATAGCCAGGAGAGAACATGGCTAAAGGACAATGCTGGCACAAGTAGAAAGGAATAAACTGTGGCTTGAAATACAGTTAGACTGGAAATTAAAGGAAGCTTTCTAACAATTAGAATGGGTCTTTTCTTGAACAGAACTTTAATAACAGTAACAGGAACAAAAAATGGAGCTGGTTGAATCTGAGTTTATGAAAAGATTTGTCTGAGTTGATCACCTGCATCAGCACAATCAGTGAGTCCGAAAAAGTGACAAAAGACACCTTGTCTTGCTCTGTGTCCCATGTTTCTGAATGACAGCTTCTTGGGTTTTGGTTAATCGAAACACAGCTCTCTGCATAGTCTGGAAAGAAAAATCGTGATTTGCAAATCTCTTACTGAGTTTCATTGTGCAGGGAGTCATCCTGCAAAAGACAACAAATCATACATTATTTTCCAACCTCCATTTTACATAGCTTTGCTCCACAGAGTTCATCTTCCAGGAGAAGGGTGCTTTGCAGTTGATGTAGATCAGATGCTTGTGCTTCAGCACTACAGGTTTTCTGTGAGGTAGCTTCATGACACTGCTGTAGCTGGAGAAACAAAAATACCAGTACTGTATGACAAAATCCTCAGGTAGAAAACCTTTGGCCTTCTGTTCCTTAGAATTTTACAAAAGTAAAGAAATAAAGTCTTGTATTTTACAATTAGCTTCTGCAGCTATGCCCAGGATCTTCATAGGTCCACTTGGTCCAGAGTTTGCAAAAAGTCCTACTTCTAGTTTGCAGAATAAGTAATCTGATTTTCCAGTGCATATGGCATCTTCCTGAAAGTCATTGAGACTTGGTGACTCCCCCACAAGAGCTGTTATATACTGAGAACTTCGTAACTCTGACCATCACTTAAGTGTTCGTGTGAGAACAGAGCTTTCTTAAGAGTCTGGCCCAAATCACAATTTCTGGGATCAAGAAAATCTGGTCTCAAAGTGAGTCTCTTGAAAAGCTGGCCTTTGGAAAATTTATTCTAAACATTATCGATCCAAATGTTTAATGAGATGAAATTTGCTTTGCTTTCCTGATAAAAGAGTAAAAATTATAGGCGGGTTGCTTTTATAGCAGATGTCTTGAACAAGACAGCAGTGGAGAAATCCTCTCTGATGTGTTTTGGAGACCTTTTGTTAAAGGTCAGCTCTTTATGAACAGATGTCTACACTGAGAAACAGAACAATAATAAAACCACGTTGCAGCTGGTACTGAGGTACCTGGGGGATTGGATTGAACAAATAGAGGGGTCTGAACTGATTCAGATGCCTCCTTGTTTTGGCAAAAGAAAGAGCAGGCATGAAGACCAAGGGTCCATATTCAAGCAGAATCATGTTAGGGAGGTACAATTACAACATAATTGTATCTGGAGTCATTTGCAGACATCAGACCATCCCTGTCACTGTTCAAGATCAAGCCACTGTTGTTGTTTTTAGTTATTTGTATTACTACAGTGTTTCTGTATATTCCAGAAATTTATTATAGTGTCTTACGTAGACGTAGGAAACCACAAAAATTTCCAATGGACTTGCAGTAAAAGAAAGGACACTATGGTTAGACACTGAAAAACCAGAGGACACCAGACCAGGATAACAAGCACAATACTGGCAGCCTAAACATTGTCAGCTTTGGCATCCCTGTAGACGGGAGTTTGAGGGAGGAGAGTCAGTGAATATTCACAAAAGCCTGAGGGGCAACAGAAGAAAAAGAGTGAAAACTGTTTTGCTTCAAAACTTGGCTTGTCATTGGCAAAAGCTGGCAGGTAGGAACTGGAAATCTGTATCTCAAATAAACGAGAAACTTTAGTTTGGGCAAGATCAGAATGATGCTGAGAAAAAAAGATGAAGCTAACAAAGACAAAAATAATAAAGCTAATAAGATGCCAAGAGGAACAATACAGTCAAAGGCAATCATCTTCACCACAGCTTTCATCCTGGCTGTGAGCAAAAAGAATATTCCCTGGTCAAGGCCAAAACCAGGGCATTAGTTAATCAAGGGGAAGACAAGACTCATGAGAGCTGTAACTATCTGAGGAGATGGGATGCTGCTTTGCCAGAGTCTGCCAGTCTTTGATACAATGTACATAACAGTATGAAAAGAACTGTTCTAGATAAAGATGGTATCTCAGTGATGGCAAGGCATTTCTGTTAAAATCAATGTTATATAAATCGCCAGTTCTAATCACAACGGATGTCTGCAAGCAAGATCTTTGATGGGAATGAACGGCTCTAATTTTTGTTTTCATTTATAGTTCTTAGTTATTTCTCTAAAGAAAAAATCCAAAATTATCAGATGGTTGTCACTAAAATGTGTTTATTTGCAAAAAAGTAAAGCTTTAGCCTTTTATTTCATTATATTTTTATACTTTTTTGCTGAATCAGAAGATAAATTCAGATATACATTATTTAATCACATAGTTTAGTGTAGATTGACTGTATTACTTTAGAATATGGTGCATAGTGTATTACTTTTTAATAGGTTATAATTCTGTTTTTAATATTTACTACTATGACTGGAAACAAAAAATGGTAATGGTGTAGAAGTACACAAGTTTTAAATTTTTTCTTATTAGTAAGTAAAATTACAGCATTCTGGATCCATAAGTAAAAGGTGTATCAAAGAATTGTTTACACTTAAAATTATTTTGGATCATCATGTCCTTCAAGATCTTCAAAATACAAAAATATATCTTCTCTTGGCATGTTTGTTATTAATGGAATTCAAATTTTAAAATGTCCTGCTTTTTCAGAATTAAATCAGCTTTTCAACTTCAAATGAAGGTAGGTAGAATTTCACAAGGAGACATTTTTGTTATAAAAGAGGAAACCAAGATGTAACAAATAAGCATATTTCTTTCTCCATCCAGAGTCGTTCTCTGGAAAACAAAGAGACAGTGTAAGAATCTGTGCTTGGAAGAATTTTTTTGAAAGCTGTAAAAGGTTGCTGTGAAATGTTTTTTTCCAAACTTTAGCAAAAACATAGTAGTCTGTAATAGGCTGGAAATAAAGGAGGAAGACACTGGACAGTTAATGTTCACTCCTTCGGTTCATGAAGAGACGTGTGCAAGTTGCTGCTAGTAATGTGGGTGATGCACTGAGTTTGTGTTAACAAGCCTTAAGCCAGAGGTTGGAAAAGCTTTGCTTCTGAGATGAGGAAAAGTCTTTATTGTCCAACACATTATCTGTTTTTCATCTACTGATCTTAAAATTAAAATGTGCTGCTTGTCTCTTGGGAATCTTTTACATGTGAAGGAAGAGAGATAGGAGTGTCCATTTATTTTGTCTCCTTTCTTCCCCAACCATTTTAGGTTTTAGTAGCATACAAATAAATCCTATATGATTCTGATGGCACGCTCTTGCTTTTATAACATGCTTTTTCAGAAAGGTTTGGGAAGGCTATTGTGAGACCGAATGGGCACAGAATTGGTGTAATTGAATAGATAAAGATTCCCATGTGGGGACACCTAATCTTACAACCACAGTGATTATGTTTGACTGTAAATGGCTCACCTACATTACCATTACAGCTGGCATTGGGCATGCATTTTGAAGTGAATTTCCTGGTCATCCCCAGTTACCCTTCTTTGGTTTGCAGGGCACATAAACCAGGTTTCTTTTGGATGAAACTAAGCCAAAAGGTGCAGTCAGGAACTTTTGCTCCCACCACCACCAGTCGTGCAATTTCCTGATCTGGCCTGAAGACAGACAGTACAAAGTCAAGTCTCCTGGAATGCACACTGTGGACATTGGGCCCTCAGTGCTACCTCTTTCACTCTACAGAGCCATTCCTATTGCACAATACAACGTAGATAAAGTCCAAATTCCTGTTGACTAATGAACTGTTGGTTCTTGGAAGTGCAGTCGTGTAACAGTACCCAAAGAACTTGCAGGAGAGGAGAGTATTCCCATGCCAAATGATACCCTGTCTGATTTAGCTGCATCTGTTTCTGAAGAGTAGAAATACCCTGAGGAAGTTACCCAAAGTAAGTTGCTAACAGCAAGCAATCTGCAGCTTAGGAGAATGGGTTGACTCAGGGCAAAATTTCAGCTGTGTAACCATATTTGAACCTGTGGCTGACAGAATGGCCCTGTTCATGTTGATCTTGGGGTGGGTAGGGCTGAAAAGAAGCCAAGGAAATTTGTTAGAGGAGTAAATGGCATTTCCCATGTTTAGTTTGCAGCCAGCAGTCTGCTTTAGGATAATGGACATAAAGATGATCCTTGGAGATCTAGAATAAATGAGTCGGAGAGAAGTTCCAGGTAAATATCTTCTGTGAGAAGGACTTCTTTAAGAGGCAGAAGATTAGGTTTCTCCTGATTCCCGAGAGCTCAAGCAGCAAAAGGAGTCACTCTTGTGGGGCTTGCTGTTGAATTTCCATGGTGTATGTCTGTGTCAGTTGGCTTCTGTTCACTTTCTTATCCATAGAGAGCACTACTGGTCACTGCCCAGAAATACCGACATCCCATGCTCCACCACTACCCAAGCCTAAGCCTAAACCTAAAAAAGCTCCACTGCCACCAAAAAATGCCATTGCTGCTTCCACCACCACCAGCCATAAGGGTAATGAAGCACCTCATGCTAAAAAAAAGGGAAAGGGTCCTGCTAAGCAGCCTCCTCTCCCACCGCCCAAGCCGACAGGTCACAGTGCTAATCAAGAAGCTGGTGAGTACTGCCCATGCAGTGCCAGTTATGGGGGGTGCATGTGCATGAGGGAGCTTGGCTTGGTCTTGTGATAACTCCTGCCTTTGTACATAGTAGTGTTACTAAAGAGCATGCCATGGATGTTTTTAGCTGGCTTCCCACTGAGCTCTGGTTCTCCTGTCTACAAACACCCCAGACAACCCCAGACAGATAATTGTGCTGTTTCATGAATGTATGCACAACACCAAGCATATCAGAGGCAATATTGAATTTTCAGTTCAAGTGTGAAAGCTGGCAATGAAATGACCCAGAGAACTGCTAAAGAGCAAGAGGAAAAAAGGTGACTGCTTTATCACATGAGTTGCTCCAAAGTAAAATGACTTTGTTATTGCTATAACTTTCTGCTGGACATATCACCTATTCCAGTTAATTTGACAATATTACAAGATCACAAAGAGGTAAAGGACAAAACCATTAAGACATCTTAAAAGACTATTGAGTAGCAGTTGGTTTAGCTCAAAAAAAAAAACAAAAACACAAAAACAAAAACCAAAAAAAAACCCACAAAGAAGTAAAGAATTACAACCATTAGAAATGAGCAGGTCTCCCTGAGCTGGTTGATGGCTTGCTGTGATTCTGAGCACTGGAAATGGAAGATGTCAATCCTCAGGTACATCCCACATGTATTTACCATCACGCTTATAAACTAAAAGTCGGCAGTGATGCTAGATTAAAGATTATAGGTAGGTGTTCTTAAGGTACTGATCTTGAGTTTGAATGGTTGCAATCTAGACAGTGACCAAAATTAAAACATCCAGATATGATTTGAGCACAAGTAGTATTGTGATGAATGGAGTCCATATATGCATTGGAAAACTTAAACAAACCTTGTGTTTTCAATCCTCTGTCTATCTTTGAAAGTCCTTCTGTCCCTCCAGTTTTCTCTACAAATATGCTGCTTCATAGCTTGTGCATTTTGGCACATTTTGTATTTGAAGCATACAGAAGAGGACTGTTTGAAAACATTGCAAGACTTCTAGAGTTACAATAATAACTTTTCCATAAAATACCCATTAACTTGGTATTAACTGTCCCTTCTACATCGGATGACTACAAGAATAAACATTTTGGAAATCCAGAACTTGCTGCTTTTATTTCACATGCAGCAGGAAAACTCAGCTCTTCCTAAGTGAATGAACAGCAGACCTTTCAGAAATAAAACAATCCATCACATAAAGCAGTGTTTATACAATTGGGTGGTAACAAGCTGTCAGGTATCTGACTTTTTAAATTAAAATACATTCAGATTCCAGATTTGTCTTTTAGTAGCCCTGCCGAAATGTCATGCAGTGCTTGAGACCATACAGATGTAAAATATATCCACATATCCCTTATTCTACTGGTAATTTCTTCCAACATTAAAAATACATTGTGTTCATTCAAAATGGGGCAATACTTAATAAGTATACCTGATTTGGAACAGTATTAGTAGAAGAGGTTTGTCAGATCCCTGTGGAAGTGATCGCACGATGCAGCCAGTGATCCAGTCCTGTGAAGGAGAGGAGGAGTATGAGTAACAACCTGAGCCATGGCTCTCCTGAGGGCAACACAGTAGGTTTCCAAACTGAAATAGTGGAATTGGGAGAATAAGACTTAAATGTAGGCATGGATGTGTGCCAAAAGGCAAATAAAAGTCATGAATTTTTCATTTAATCAAAATTCAAATCTTCTACTTAAAAAGAAGCATGACAGAAAATTGTCAGCCAGCCCAGTCAAAAGCAACAAACAGCAATAGCACTTTTGACCCATGTGGAAGCGTAGGGGGGTTTTCTGTGGGAGAAATCTTTCAAGTTTCTGTTTCTAATTGCAGGTCCAGAAAGGTTCTGAGAATAATGTAAGGATTTTTACAATGGAAACATCTTTTGACATTTTCCCAGCAACAATTGTGTGGCTGTGTATTTGTATTATGCTGCAGTTTTTAAGTGTAAGCATGTAAATGGTTCTGTTGACCTCCAGCCTGCACTGAAGTGCTTTGCTGGATCAGAACCAGAGCCTTTTCTTGCTACCATCCACTTTCTCAGTAAGGTTTCTGCTAAATAATATGCAGGTTGGAACCAACATCTCTTTCCACTGCAATTATGAACTGCTGCCTATACAATTTCTCTGCTTCATTTTGTTTTGCTTGTATGTTAAATCAGTGATTTATTCCCGATGTGGAAGATTAGTGCAGTATCAGTAGATTCAGGATGCTGCCCTTTACAGTCAACCTTGCAGCAGGAAAAAGAACAGTGATTTGCCCAAAGTTTCTATGGATTTTTCCAGATGTACTGAAAGCCTTAAGGCTCTCTAAGTGTTTATAAACCATAACACTCAGCTACAAAAGACAATGGTATAGTGTGTCTTTTGAATTACTTTTCATCTTGGAGATTGAGAACAGTCGCACCATGAAAGCTATTTTTATGTCATGAACTTACTGTAGCCAGTATCTGTATTTTGATTTTCTCCTAATCTGCCAGGGTTTTGTTTTTATTTAAATGCTTATAAGTAAAGTAGGCCTTTCAGCAGATTTCTATTACAGCTTTCTGTTTTACTCGGTAAGCTTAGCTGCAAGGCTGCTGTGTAGCTTTATGATGCTTTCATTTGTTCTCTGGAGGTTAATGCATTTTTACTGCTGCAGAAGTGGATGCATTTTGATGAGAAGGACTGAACCATAAGATGTTTGCCATTTTTATTGCTTTTTAAATGAAAGTCAGAAGTTTGAAGCACCCAGCTCAGAGGATGGAATGCACATGAGCAAGCAGGGTAGCTGAAATCTCTTGTGAACTTGGGCATTATACATATATGCTTCAGTAGGGTGAGTATCACAGGATTAAACAGCAGCATCACTGACCAGCTTGTACAGCTAGTGTCAAAACCTTGTTTCACTACATTTTCAATACTGCCCGAGTTGGTCTGTGGTAAGACAAAGACCTTCAGTGCCTACAGGAGGCCTTCAGTGCCTCCTGCCTTCTGATGGTCATCTGTGCAGAGTCAGATTAGTGGTTTCTGCCTCTGTTTTTTGGATATATCCAGCTGGACTTGAAAGTACATCTTGTTTTGCTGTCCGTCTGCTGTTTGCCATTAAGTAGGAGTACACCAGTTGCAATAACATTGTGAATTGATTGATACCTGTAACAGTCCTCAGATGTTCACCTAAAAGCGTAAGAAAATTCAAATTCCCACTGTTCAGACCAAAAATTCATGTACTAGAAAAGGTCAGGCAGTTTTCTCTGTCAGGGAACGGGTAGTGGACATTTTAGATGATGTCCAGGCAAGTTGTAGTGGGCCCATGCAGACTGCTCAAAACAAAGTCTCACCGGTTTGTAAGGCCGATCCTTTCCACTGTTCTTTGGCAAGTATTCATCGTTTCCGTTTTTACCACGTGAAGTTGGAATTGCAAAGGTGAAATTGGAATTGCAACATTTACTCATCTCAAGCATTTAGATGAAGGACTGTAGAAGTATCAAGTGTAATTTTTTTCCTTTCTTTAAATATCAAGTCAACCCATGCAGAAAATACAATGCAAAAATCATACAATTTAAAGACTGTAAAATCCTTTTTTCTTTTCTTTTTTTAGCTGGTTCCTCTCATGCAAAAAAAATACCAGACTCCAAGTCTTCTTCATCACCATCTCCTTCATCCACATCATCTCATCCCAAAGCCTCTAAGGAGACTTCCAGCAAATTGGGCACATCAGGGACTCCCAGGGGCAAGAAAAAACCTGGGAAACAGTCGACCCCACGAACAGCGCTGGATGGGGCTGCCTCTTCCCCCTCAGGTGCCACAGCCAACAGTTTGGAAGTGAAGACAGAAAAACCCAAGGCTGAGCAACCTTCCACAGTAGTTTTTGAAACAGAGGACGCAGACCAATCGAGCAAGCTTATTGTACCCCCTCCTCCCACCGCTGCCCCTCCTCCACCTCCACTTCCACCTCCTTTCCTTGCTGCAGCTGGTCAGCCTGCTGTCTCCTCAGATGCCCAAGATGTATCAGACAGCTGTGTGGCAGGGCCATGCAGCCCCGGATCAGATCCTAAACCCCTTCTCCAGACTGAGCATGGCACAGATGAGAGTCTGAGCAGTCCAGCCCTAGGCAGCGGTCCAGATGCTAGTGGAGAAAACACAGAAAGGTAAGGCGGTGTTGCTGTCCTGGGTGAGTGGTAAGACCCACTTGGTAGGGCTGAGGAAGCCACGTTTCTTTGCAAGGGACACTGTAGGCACACAGGGATCTCTTCTGTTTCTTCTGCTGACTGGTAATAGTTTGTGTTGCATCACAGCACAGTTTGTTCTTTTCCATCGCCTTTGAGCCATTCACCTGCAGTACCTCATGTTTCCCCAGAAGGTCATTGCTCATAACCTGCCTCTTATATCATTGTTTGGCTGACACTGCTGTCAGCAGTTCAGCTCGCAGCTGGTGACACTTCTATTTCTCTCTCATAAAGGCAAACAAGAAATGATGCTGAATTATAAGGCGATTTACTTTTTTTTGTGGATGTCATTAAATATCTCAGTGCTAAAGCTCTCAGTTCAGTGGCTGAATTTACTTGCACACTTGAAAATGAGAGTTTCACGCTCCAATTAGTGGGTGTTTGGTCTGTCACTGCCTAGTAGCTTGTCTAAATCTCAGGTACTGTAAAAACTAGTCAAGAGAAAGGGTGTAATTACACTTTTTAAGCAATACGGTTGGCAGCAAAGTGAAACTGGCCTAATGATTTATCTTTTCCCGGCCACAAGAAACAGCATCTTTTATATAAACCTAAGAGAGTTTAGTCTAGATGCCAGTAGACTAGAGACCTTCCTTTAAATTCTTGCTGGTACATTTGTGCCAGCATTACATTCCTGTGCTGCATCTCCCCTTGCTCTACTCTTCTTTCACACAAAGATTTTCCCAAGGCAAAGGGCAGTCTGCTGCCGATTTCCATGTTTGTCAGTGATGCTCGTGAACATTTTGGACTCAATTTCGGTGAAACTGTATTTACAATAAATGGGGTTAGGCTTCCAGAAAAGAAAGCTTTGCACTCCCATCTGCTCTCCAACTTGCTCCTCTCACCCCCGACTTTATGAACTTTTTTCTTTTTTTTTTATGTGCTTTTGGTCCCATCCCACAAGAAATAAAAAACAACTAGGATTTGTCTTTATACAGTCTTTGCATCACGTCACTTCAGAATGTTTGAAACCTTTTTCCTAACATACATACATACATACATATACACATCTGCATATGTTATAGATGTTTTACATATGTACATTTTTTAGAAAGGTATTAGTAGGAATAACAGAACTTTACATACTTGCATATACAACCTGTCTCCCATTTGTGTTCTGTTCTGCTTGCATTAATGTATCACCATCTCTGCTTACAAATTAACAGCTTGGCTACGAAAGAAGACCAAGAAGTGGAGGCTCCAGACCAGGCACACTCTGAACCAGTGGAGGAGGCTGCTGGCACTGCTGCCCCTCCTGAGAGTGAAAGTAGCAGAGAGAGCCATGGCAGTGACTCAGACTCAGACGGGCCGATCCTGTACACAGATGATGATGATGATGACGATGATGAGAATGCAAGTGCTGAAAGTAAGCATCCTGCTTAGCTTCTCAGCTGCAGGCTACCATTTTGCAGATTGCATTATGTGAGCACGCATCATGTGACCCACGCTAGTGTGAACCAAAGAGAGAGATGGCTGCAAGGGATGGTTTTAGGGGATTTAGTATTCTGTCACTACTGAGAAATGAGTGTCCTGCTTCTCACAGACAGTTGTGATCAGAAACCTGATGGGGCCTGTGCGTGGAAGAGAGCAGTGCGCAGATGGGAGTGGAGGTGGAAGGAGCAGGTTCAGAAGAACATGAGGGTGGAACAAGGCTTCCATGTTACAGCATCAGAAGCCACTGATTTGGCTCACCTCTGTCACGAGTTCCTTGTGTGAGTTACAGGTGTGGTGGATGACAGAGGAAGCCCATCAGTTGGCAGCTTGACTGTCTGAAAGTCGTTTGTTCCTCTTTGATCGGGATGTTTTAAGCATTGGAATGACCTTAGCAGACAGAGCAGATCACAGTAGTTTACATCTGAGTTTTACATCTTTGAAATTTCATCTGGGGTCATGACTATCATCACCCTAATTGGGCAGAAGCCCTGCAGCTGCTGAAGGGGTTGTCCTACCCCTGTTCTCACTAATCCCTGCTCCCAGGTGTTCGCCCTCCCCTTAGGCCAGCACTCAAGTTCATTTTTGCAGCAGTGGCTGTTGTTGAGCTGATTTTCAGTAGAACTGGTGGCTCCCTGATCCAGCCCACCCAGTGGCTGCTCCTTTGCTTGGGCAAAGAGGTGGCAGGAGCAGGCTGTTGAGGTGGAGAGGAAGGCATCACTACCTATACCCCCTGCAGGGTGGCCATATGTCAGTATAAAATCACCAGTGAACCACAGCTTGAGAGCCTTGCTCACAGCTGTTCCGGAGGAGGTGCTTCTCTGTGCTCAGCGAAGAAGTTCTGAACACTGAAATGCTGTGTACCAAAGCGGGGTGAGCAAAAATGAACGTGTGTTTTTTATCTTGGTCGCTGGAGCAGCAGAAGGTGAAGTGCCAGGTAGCTCAAGAGGCTGAAGTCTTCCGCATTTCTGTGTTGAGTTTGAATACAATCCAGTGTGATAGAAATTCATGTATTCAGGTAGCAGCATGATGTCTTATGAGAAGTGAGCTGACAGCCTGTGGTCTTACCAAACTGTCTTACATGGTGAAAATCTGCCAGCCTAGGACATATGTAGCCCACCTTGGTCAGAATGTCAAGACACAAGAGAAAGACTATACAGGGTGTGAAAATACCCTTTCTTCCACAGCTGGCTGGAGCTAGTGCTGACAAAACTGCAAGGCCCTTGTCCCTACTGTGTCAGTTTTATGGATAAACAGATTGCTTCAGTGTGTTGGTGTTACTGCCTAGGTTACTTTACAAGCACTCAGAACACTTTTGTAAGCTGTATTTTTTGTTTTAATTTACAAATAAGTTTAAGATGAAAAGCGCTATAAAAGAATGAAGTGGTATTTGACTGGAAAAAAAATTGAAAGAATGAGGGAAATGATGATAGAATGAGACTAAACCATTTAAGACTGAAGAAAAAGAGCAGCAGGTTGCTAAGTATACTAAGTAGATAAATAAGCCATCTGTAATGTATTAGACTTCAAAGACACTTAAGTGTAGATTTGTCATTTTTATCCTATCACTTCTCAGATGACAAGTGATGTTTGTATCAATTTGGCTGGTGGCTTTTTCCTCCAAGCCCTTTAGCTTTTTATTTTTGTGAACTGAGCTAAAATTTTTCTTTTGATGTTAATTAAAATTCCTCTATGCATGTGGGAACAAGGTTGCTTTGGGGTGGTATTAAAGTTCTTACTCAGAGTTTGTGTCTGTAACCTAAGTATGACTGAACTAAATCTACCCTACTCCTTTTTTCCTCAGGCTCTTTGGCAAGTAAAATCCGTCGTAGGGATACTCTTGCTATCAAACTTGGCAACAGACCATCTAAGAAAGAATTAGAGGACAAAAACATCTTGCAGCGTACATCTGAAGAGGAGAGGCAGGAAATCAGACATCAGATTGGAACGAAGCTAGTGAGGTATCAGTCGCAGGGTAAATGTGGTTTTACTGGGTGGAGGTGGAGGAAGAGAATTGAGAACACTGGGTTCATGTTTTAAATGGAGCCCAATATGCAGTGCAGAATCTTTGTGGTATAACTGTCTGGAAAACAGTAGTTTTATTTCTCACAAAACTTTAAAATGTCAATAATGCATTTTTTGTCCTGCAAGGAGCAAATCTGAGAGGTTCTGGGTTTTTGGGTTGTTGGGTTAAGAAAGGAAAGAAGAAGAGGGTAACAATGAGTCCACAATAATCAGTGCTATGGTTCAGGTTTTTTCTCAGATTGGTTGGCAGGAACTTTCACTTGTATGTACACTCATCTCAGACAGAGTCGTAGTTCCTGACATACAGAGCATGCCTGTGCATGTTTGTCCCTTCTGACCCTCCCCATCCTCCTCCTGCTCTCTAATTCCTTCATTATTCATGTGTTGGTTCCAGCAAAAGAAGTGGAAGGAGGCTGACTTTGCAGGTCAGTGTCTCGTTTTACTGTGCCCAACTCTGAGGCATGCCTTTCTCATGCTGTTAAACTGCTATGGGTTATATGTTACTTTCTCTTTCTGGACCTGAGAACATTGCATGAAAATATTTCACTTGCCTTTTTACAAACTTATTTTTAAAAAATCCTTATGTTAATTTGTGATCTCTGAGAACAGACTACAGCATGTCTGTATTTTGCCAGACCTGTCCTTGTTTCTCTTGGGTTCAGGAATGTTGTCCAGACAGATCTGGAGGATGTCTTGTGTTTGTTGGACATTTACAGATATAGGATAGTCCAGTTGGTACTGCTCCAGTACAGAGTAAAGCAGCTCTGCATCAACATGTAGAAGCTGAGTTTGTCTGTGAACTGGGAGGCTGGCTAAGGCAGCTATTTAATTACTTAACAGTAAGAGTGATACATCTATTGTGTAGAGACCAAAGGTCACTGTTCTTTTACTAATAAAGTGGTGTGGTTGTTATCACCGCTTTCCTAACCAAATCCCAGCTCCAGTGATCATATCCTGCTTGTCAATGATCTTTTGTGGGCTGGAACTGCAGAAGCTTCTTTGGTTCCTGCCCTGAGCTCCTTGCAGAGGGACATTGTGGGTTCTTCTGGAGAGCTGACATGCTCCTTACACAGCTCTGCTTCGGTGGCAGGAGACAATGTCTATGTGTGTCAGGGCTGTGTTCCTACTCAAAATCACAACCGAGTTTGACACCAGTTCCTTAAAAATTCCCAACGTGGTGGTCAACACTTGGCAGCATCTAGGTCTGGTAGGAAACTCTTTCTACAGCTCAGCCAGGATCGGGGTTTGCCATTACTTTGGGACACATCTGGAAGTCCAAGCATGATTTGAATTGGATGAGTTTTGCAAGGCTGAAGACAGTTCATAGTGAAATGTGTGAGTGTTGCTGGACAGAGAAGCACCTACCTTTGACAAATCTGCAAAATAAGTTTTACTGCTGGAATTTTTCATGCTCCTTTTCTCAAGTGAACAAGTGAACTTGTTTAGTAAACACAACGACAACATCAACCACGTTCTCTACTATACAAACCAGAAAATTAAAATCTCAATTTGGTTTTTTGTAAGGGCAGTTTTTATAGGTAACTAAATAAAATTAAATTTCAGTTAAAGCTCCCAATTCTATCGTACATACAATTCAGCGACAAATGAACAGCTTATGGGTTTTGTTGTTGTTTTTTCCTTTTAAAAATAATAAGATTTGCATTCAAAATATCTGATAATAATCTTAGAATTGCACTACTTATCATAGTGATGGTGCTTGGGAACAAAAGAAGACTTACAAATTCTTTCATAAAATTACACCTGTGAGGAATTTTTATTTGTGGTGTAATTTCTGTAATATTATTCAATTATCAGTTATTTATGTGTTCAAGTGACATCAGTACATCTTTTAAAACGAACAGCCACTCACCACTATGGTTACATGCGCAGTTATTGTAACTGTCTGGAAATGACCTGTGCTGGCAAAGAACAGCACAGCCGTATGAGAAATACCTTTTACGTTACAAAATGTATTCTGTATTACAAATTGGAATTTATTACTTGGATCTGATTTTAAATCAGTCACTTACTTTGTTCTCACAGGAGGCTTAGCCAGAGGCCTACAACTGAAGAGCTAGAGCAAAGAAATATCCTGAAGCGTAAGTATTTTATTCAGGTTTCAGCTAGTATTTACTTAGGAAATAAGCATATTTTGAATTCATCTGGAAGCCCATCATTGTTGCTGCATTATTAGATCCATAACTGGAGAGAAATTTTGTTCTAGAAAATAATTTGTCAACACTAGATCTATATACTAACCTGTAACTGTGGCTGTGAAAAGAGCATATATTCAATACGCCCAATTTTGCTTGTCACAATCCCACTTATTGAAGGTGGTCCCAAAAGACCAGGAATGACTTAGATACCCCTTAGAAGTAGTTCTAAGCTGGTTGACTTTCCACCTAATTTTTATGAGGAGGAGGAGGAGGGAATATCATTAGGAGGCAAAGGTGGGATGTAAGGGCAGAGGTTGGAAGGAGGAGTAGAAAGAGGTAAGGCGAAGTGTTCAGGAAGAAGACAGTAGGTGTATGCCAACTATTTCAGCATGCTGGCCTTCATATTCACTTCTGACATGAATGTTTTCTGTACTGAAACCTTCATGAGACATTCTCACCAAATATCTTCCCATTAAATCCTTCCTCAATATCCCTGCTGGAAAAAAACTCTGTAATTCACATAGTCAAGGGCAGAGGAATGAAGTACATTGGGTGTTTACCCTGTATATCTATTCTCCCATTTACTTATGTTGGTTTTGTTCTTAGGCTGGCAAACTCTTCAGAACAGGAAGTTTTTGTCTTCCTTTATGAATCTTTCCATAATATGGGTGTTACCTAAACACACAGTGTAGCAGTTGCCATGCCCAGCTCCATCTAGCCCTGTATTCATTCTGCAGGGGTAAGAGAGTATTTGATGGTTAAGTAGAAGAAATAAATGAAGAAAATGCACGTGCAAGTCTTTCACACATACCAAAAAATCAAAAAACTCATCTATTCTTAGGACATGAGACCTTTTCACACCTCATGAAAGAGAAGGAATAATGCTGTTATTTCCAACAATCATTCAGAAGAGTTGTGCAACCCTGGTGTGCAGCATGGTAATGGAGGGAAAGAAAATGGGCTGTTTGCCTGACAACGTCCGTGGACTGATGACTCTGTCACTTTTTCAGTCCAGCAAATCAGGGGAGTCAGCAATTATTGACTTTCAGGCAACCATCCTTGCTAATAAAATCTTACTGCTATTGTACAAGCTCTCAGATGCCAAATAGCACCATGTCTTATTGAAGAGGGAAGGTCCAGTTCACATGTGCACAAAAAAGGGGTCATGGGACTCCTATCCAGCACATAATGTGAACAGACTTCCTAAAACTATAATTTCTGAACCTACAGATTGCATCGATAAATAAAGGTAAAATTTGAAATATGAATAATTTTTATATGACAAACTGCTCATGCTGGACTATGTGAGAGAGATAATTCCAAAACATTTTGATGGGCCAAGATATGGCCACTGAGCTGGGAGCACCAGCTGGGCTCCCTTACTGCCCTTTCTGTCTCGCTTATCTTGAGATAGCTAACCTAGCAGCGAACCTGCAATGTATTTAATATCCCTTTTGCCAATGTTTATTCTATTCACTGATTTTGCAATAAGTAGCTCAAGACTGGAAAGCGGTTAATAGATTTCTTCTCCTGTTTCGGCTTGTTTACTTTAAGCTTTTGGCAGCGTACCAAGCTTTGCGCTCAGTGCCTCCCACTGTCCTCCCCTGTGGCTGCCGGGGGGCCGTCTTAAAGAGGCAAGGGAGAGCAAAAACTACAGGCTGGGGAGCAGAATGGTAGAAGTCACGGAGTCCTTAGCGAGCACATGGAGAATCCAAAACTGCTTTTTGCTCATCACTGAGATACAAAATATTTCAAGTTGAAAGTGATCTGTAAAAACTAAAGTGAACCAAAGCAAGCCAGGGTTTATGGTGGCAGTCTGACTCATAGCCCTTTCAGGGTGCAAGTTCTCTCTCAGCCCTAAGGCACTCATATTTTAAATCAAATTATTGCATTCCCTTCCTGTGGATCATTTGAAAATGTTTACATGTCTTAAATGCCTTTGTTGGTGTAGTCAGCTTTTGTGAGTAAGTTGGGATTTCTTTCATAAAGTTTCCTTCCTCCTATTTTTAAGCAGTGGAGGGGGAGAGGGGGTTATATTATTGCATGCGTATAAATTGCAGCTAAGGGGAAGTATTGTTTTAAGTAGTACTTATCATAGACTTTGAGGTTACATTAAGTGCTAAAGGTCCCAGTGTTTACTTCAGGATTAAGTTCAGCCCAAATCCTCTAAGAGGTTAAAAAAAAAAAAAATCCATTTTTTTTTTCTTTTTTTTTTGTGTGGGTTTCCAGTTAGTGAGGAAGTCTGTTTTGGAAGAAGTTTTGTTTTGATAATATTTCCAGATAAACCAGTTACTGAAAATCCCGTTTCCAAGTATGATCGCAAGGCATTGCAGGCAGATTTCTTTAAAAACTGTTTGAAAAAAGCTATCCAGACTTCTGAGACTTCCCATACTAAAACAACGTTATGATAACTCAGGAGTCCACTTGAAAGAATACATAAAGCCCTGTGTTTTTTATAAAGATGGGTTTCTTGTGTACTGGCTTTGAACCAACAGTATTTATAGTATTGCAATATGGCAGAGAAACTTTCTAGTCTTCCAAGAATTTCAGATTAAGATAACTGTATTTTTTTCCTGTGTTGGTAAAGGACAGTGAACTTCCTGTACAGTGCACCTGCATGCCTGCCAGTAATAGCTTTGTAGAAGATAGGGTTTGGCTTTGTAGAAAACTGGCCTTAGCTCTCAGTGCTAGTTAAGGAATATTAATGTAAAATCAGGAAAGAGAAACCGCTTTGTGTGTTTCAGAGCGCTGCAAGGAGCAAGTGCTTTGTTTGTCTTTTCTTTCTCTTTCCCTAGCAAGCCCACAGAGAAGTCTAAACATAGCTAATCCCATAGGGACACAATGGAAAGTTCAGTTTTATGCTCCAGGAGTACTTTCTGGTCAAGAACAGAGCAGTCCTGAGGCAGGAAAAATTATTTTTTCTCTTTTCCTCTCCTGTTGCAAAACAAATGTCCCAAAGAACAGAAGGCGAACAAATTTAATATGGCAAAAGTTGCAGGAGCAATAATGTATAGATGCCAGGGAAGCTGCTGGTTTGACTTTGGAGAGTGGATTGTTTAACTTGATGGAAACAATAAGTGATGATAAACAAAATTGTTTCAGTTAGGAGTCAGAACCCAGTTTGACCTCTTAGGAGCTGCAGGCAGGGAAGGAGGGAAGCCATAGTTTTGCTGGGATCTAACCAGAGACTTGTGGAAGCAAAGGCGCTTGCTGGGCTGGTCCTTCGCCAATAAGGCAGCAGCGGGACATCTGAGGAGGGGACTTGCAGCTGGGAATGCTGTGTTTATATTTTCTTTCTCCACACCACACAGATTAGATCTGCTTTTAAGGTGGAAAACAGAAGTGTGTTTCTGTGCATTCATGTGTTCCTGTTTGGGCAGGTGAGTCACCTGCAGCCAGATCTTGGCCCTCTGGCTGGAATTTTCCACAATACCTGAAGGAACCAGGAGCACTAGCCCCATTATTTTTAGCACCACATACCTTCTTAACTCATTACAGCAATTTTCAAAACTTTTACCTTAAAAGACCAAAAGTACACTGTAGGTTTTACTGTTTGTAGGAATTTGTATCCAGGCAGTGTTTCTGTAGCACCAGGCTTAAAGCAATGCTCTGCCTAGCGGGACAGAGGTGGGAAATTGGTGCTTTAGGTATGAGATAGGTTTGATATGCTTTAGGTATGCCAGAGACAGAGGCCTGTTTGCCAAACAGCAGATTCAGTAGATTAGCAGCAACCACCAGATTTCAGTCCATTTCCTTTAGCTCTTGAGTTTTATTCCTAGAAGTAAACCAACTTGAATGTATAAAACACATCTTGTCCTCTGACCTCACACAGGGTTTTGATCCCTCCTGCTTTGCCTCAGGAGTGAAGGAAGGTCCTGATGCCTCCTGCTGGTATTGTCCTCCAAAAGATGGGCTGCCAGCTCTCCTCGACAGCCTGTTCCAGGACCTGCCTGGACCTCTTCCCAGCAACTATTATGATGGCCTTTCATGTTGCCTATTTTTGGGTGTTTTCCCCTGTCCAGGTGTCCCTTTGTACAGTCATCTGGTACCTGCAGTGAGGTAGCTTTACAGCTTGGGATAGGCAGCTAACCTTCAGCCTTCCTAAATGTCCAGATTAACTCTTTTAAGGTATTGTATCCTCCCTCAAAATATAGAGAAACAGTATTTCAGGTGACCATGCTGTTGGTAGTTCCTTAAGGTATGCATTGAGCAGCCTGAGCCTCTGTTTCTTACATGAAGCATCTTATTTCTGCTTCTTAGGAGACACTGTGGTTTAGATAGCAAAGAAATGCCAATATATGAAAAATGCACAACTTATTTTACAAATTAAATTAAAGAAAGGACAGTACAATGACGTGTATATTCAGGTGCTTTTTTTTTTTTTTCCTGCTATGTCTGATACTGGAGAGTTTCTGAGGGAGACCATTCATAAAGGGACAAAATTTTTTATGTCAGATGATTCCCAGGTGAATGGAACCCCAAATTAATAGTTTGTGTTTAATTACCTCAGCTACAATGTCTACTGATTGCAAAGACAGGATGTTTAAACAAAAGCCTGCAGATGATTTTCTGTCCTAAAACAGCTAGAGAGCTTTTGATTTTTTTAGGTGAGGATTTTATGAAAAGAGTTCTCATTTAAAGTCCAGAGTCCTTAAATACACCCAACTTGTTTATTGATAGATATATTAATTAAAAAAAATAAAATGTAGATTAATCTATAACTCTGCATTCTTCAGTTTTAGTCCATTTACAGTTCCTCTATGGAAACAGGCCATCCATTTCTTTTCCACTGAGGAGAAAAGCTATTAATAAACCACAAATTACATCCACGTTTCAGTATCTCAGTAAAATCACCACCAATATGAGATCCAACCTAATCCTGGCAGCAAGCCTGTGAGATTGTATCTTGCTCTTGGAAACCTGGGGTTGGTGTTGGACACTTCTGACAGAGCAGATCTTGGGCTGCCTTTTTCCTGCTGTATCTTTCTTCTTTTTCATTTTAATGATTTGTCCTCTTCTCCTTTCCCTTGTATTCTTCTATGAAAGCCTTTGAGTTAGCAAAAGAAATCTGAGAGTACCACAAGGTATTCTGTCATAGCATTGCCTTCAGTGTGTAAGTCATGATACACAAAATCTTCCGTAGCCAGGTTACCCCTACTAACACAGCAAGCTGGCCATAGAAAACAGGGCAAATACCACTGTACCAGGATTTAAGACTGTCTTTTCATCTCTACAGGTTGGCTGTATCCAGAGCAAATTAATTCCTTTAAATTTATAGTTACCCTTGAACTGTAATGTGGTGTCTGTAATCCTAAACCATGAATAAAATAGGATCAAAATTTTATGCATATCTCTAGATGGGATATTTCAGAATATAACCATCAGAGGTGGACTGAAAGGGCAAATAATGTTCTTCAAACTGTACATCAATCTAGAAACATGCTGAGCCCATATGAACATGTCTTTGTAAGTGTGCTTTTCACCTACGCTCAAGAAATCAAGTTTGGTTAGCACAGAAATTTGTTAAAACCACATTTTAGTCATATGCCCAAATACATTCCAAAAATGCATGTGTATATTTGTGCTGTACTCATTCATTTGGTATAGCCAGTGGCCCTTAACCAAGAGGGCTTGAGTGCTGAATCTTATGCCCCCATTATAAAACTGGAAAAAAATATTTAAGTAATAAACCAAATTTGCACTAACAAATGACAGTGAAACAAATCTCATTGATTAATTGTATCCTGTAGCAGTAGAAAACACTTGTCTAATTCAGATACTCAGAGCAAACTTTTTTCTTGACATTTATGAATAATTAGACTCTCACTCTAAAGTCAAGAGGTGGCATGTTGGAAGTAAAAGCAACAGTGAGTATTTTGTTAGAATAAGTAATTGAAACATTAGGCAGCTTTTTCAGGGTATGTGCTTGCTGATGCACAGAAATGAAATGACAGGCGCCTCCTCTTTGCTGTGCTTGTGACCCACAGTTGATTTGAGATGTCTACACAATCAGGGGGAATGCGGATAGGGAAAAAAATGAGAGCAAAGAAAAGTCAAAAGCAGACAACACATGCAGCACCATCCAGAAATATGAGGAAACATGAGCCAGGACTTGAAGTTCTGAAGCTTTCAGCCAACAGAAATACAGTATGTGCAGTTATAATACTTAAATATTCACTCCTTTTTATCTCTTCTGAAAACAGAGAAGAATGAAGAAGAGGAACAGGAAGCCAAAAGAGAAATAAAACGTAGACTCAGTAGAAAGGTGATGATGTGTTTTTTGTATTGTGTATTTGTGTACATAGAATTATGTTTTATAAGAGTCTAAAAATCAGTTTGTAGACATCACTGCAAATGTCCATCAGTCATGTCCCCAGATTAGAAATCTGTTTAAAAAGCAGTACAAGCCAAATCCATGTTGGCAGAAACTCTATCCTGTCCAGTTTCCCACACCTGGAAAAGCATACAGAGTCTGGCCATACTTAATATTTCTCTGTGTAAGCAGGGGAGATAAGGGACACATTTCCTCTGTGAGCTGCCACGTGTGTTTGAGGGCAGCCACACCTGTAGATCCTAGAGCAGTGGAGGGGGCAGCAAAGCAATGTAAGCCCTACAAAATCTCTTCACCGCTCTTCTAACCACATTGGTGGTCCTAGCTTCTGCAGGGGGGATCATGCTCATTGTCCCTGGAAATGGAGCAGTTATGGGTCTGCTGTTCTGGGAGACGATGTGGCGAGTTTTCATAAGTATCCCTAGTCTGTTCTTCTCTGCAAAAATACAGTTTCCTTAATATGATCATCCTCAGTTAATTAAAGTGAATATTTTTTGAGGTGAATGTAATGATTTGGTGTCATAATGACCCCCAGATGGTCAAGACCAGTTTTTTTTTAGTTAGGCAGGTACTTCCAAATCCTGCTTATTTCAGTATTACAGTTTAACACAGCAGACTGTATAGTCATTGATGCAAATGGCCTAGTGGAGTAAATGCTGTGACAGTTGCAAAGTTACAATTAATATTCCGGGGATAACTGTCATGATTCTCTGCGACCTGCCTGACAAAGACTATTTTTATAATTGAAGAAATTAGGTTGTGCTGCCTCCCCATTCCTGCACAGCACTCCCAGGATGATGCCTTTTTATAGACACCTGAAAGTGACCCTATTTAGAAATACCATTAAAGTTCTCTTGAGATTACATCATACCCTCCGCTTTTATTTTACTTTATTTCATCTTATTAAGCATACTATTTTCTGCCTCCTGCTTACAGCTCAGTCTGAGGCCCACAGTGGCTGAACTTCAAGCAAGAAGAATCCTTCGATTTAACGAGTATGTGGAAGTCACGGATTCTCCGGATTATGACCGTCGTGCTGACAAGCCTTGGGCCAGGTTAACTCCTGCAGACAAGGCAAGGGACAAATGTAGATTATAAGAAAATGCTTGCATCTGTTACTTTTGTGGAGTTTTCCTCTGGTTTACATTCTCTTGATGCCAGCATCACAAATGACATCTGCTGGAGACAGCGAGATTGTCATGGTACTACTGTGCATCTATTGCTTGCAGACAAGAAAAGCCACTCAGATACCCATGGAGAGCTATTTGCCACCTCTATTATGACAGTTCAGCCCAGAATTTCTGATCTTTTTTCCTAATTTTTTTAATTTTTAAATCCTTGCTTAGCCAGATAAATGGTTAGCAAAGGTGGCCCCAGCCTGTGGAACTCAGATGAATTCTGCCACCGAGGATTACTTTTGCAACTCATTTGAGTGAAAAAAGGTAGAATCTGCCTTATCCTCCTCAGGGATCTTGGCCACAACAGCAGTGCAGGAGCTGACCCTGTGCATGCAGTACAACTTCTTGGGAAGTTTGCCCCTAAAATGTACAGCTTATAGTTCCTCTGCCTAACTACAAAGGATGAGACAAAAGATTCTGTGACTCTCATTTGAAAAACAGATCAAAGATTACCATAAAATACTCTTCCATTTCCATCCTCTACCACTTAATAAAGGGAAAGCTGTAGGATTTAGTAGCAAAAAGTACTGACCCTTTTAGCAGTGGGTCTGAACCTGTTTTTATGGAAGTGCGATGAGATGTGCTTGACATGAAAAGTGGTATGTGGAAGCACACTGTCTTTTAGCTAAACATGATGAAGCACTGATTTTATTTCAGCTTGCATTTTTTTAATATTAATAATAAAAACCTGCCAGCTCATCTGACAGTCAAATGAGAATCTCATATCAAGTCAAGGTGGAGACATTAAAAATGTAGCCAGAAGTGTTTGTTGATGTTGTTTCTGGGAGGTGCTGAGCATTGTCTAGTCCTCACGTAGTGTGTGGGAGATTAGAGCACCCAGCTCCTCCACTTTGACTTGCACTTTGTATCAGCCAGGGCACAATGAACTATTAAAAACAATGGAGTTTTCTACCTACTTCAGTATAGCAGTTTTTAATTTCAATTCACTTTGTAATGAACAGGTGCCCAAAGCTGGTTCTGTGAGCCCCATGTTTGTTGGCCTTAGCAGAAAGGCATACCCAGGCTGCCTGGAAACTCCCTCACCCTTTTTTTTTTTTTTTCCCAGGGAAGTCATTCTTCTAACTCCAGTGGGAGCAGAAAATTGTACTGTAACTATATTAGGGAGCTGGAGCTCTGGTGTCTTTGCTGCTGATTTGGTGCTCAGAAATTGGTGCCCCTTTCCTAGCTATAACAGCAGTTTCGTGTAAGCATGCTGTTGTGGATAAACAGAACCATCCCCTGCTTAAAATGAAGTTTCTCATTTATGAGACTGCAGTCTGGTGATGCTATAATTTTATCATGCTGCTTGCCTGTTCTGCATTGAAAAGCATACACACCAGATGACATTTCTTTAGGGCTTAATGAAATGATACTGTCTTTATTTAAACTAGGGAAAGAGTAAGAATAAACTGCCATTTCCTTTCACAGTGAAGGTAGGAACGTGCGTGGCATAGAAATAAAACCCCTTGTAGTATATTAGAATATTTCAGAAATTATTACTTGATGAACTAAATTGTTTATCAGTCTCTTAATATAAGCAACAAAGCATTTACAAATGCACTGAATTTCTGCTGTTCCTCAGTATCTGCCAATTGAAAACACAAGCCTGAAATGTCCAAATATTTCATGTCATTTTACATAAAACTAATCACACCAAATGACTAATTCCACTTTAAAGCAATTGCTGAAAAAATCTTGCATTCCTGAAGACCTGTCTCCATTGGGGAGATAGAGACAAGGCCCCTGCTGTGTGCACGGTGCCTGTGCAGGCAGAGTGACTCAGGGGCTGTGCCTGGAGATACAACCCCCTGCTGACTGCATATTCATCAAGTGATTGCAAAATAACCCAATCCCTTGCCCGTTTTTGTCTGCAGGAAGTGGTGTATTTCATATTTCAGTAGGGGCTTGGTTCACCCACTGAAGTAGACTTGGTGTTTCTTTGTTTATTGTTGGTGCTTGATGCTTTGGGTTTCTTTGTCATGTAAGACTGCTTCAAACAGTTGTAATTGAAAAAAGTAATTCATGTTGATCAGAAATGTGTGAGAGCTGTGGATTATAGTAAGGGAGACTTGAAATGGGAACTGTAAGGAAACTGCAAGAGTAGGGCCAGGTTCCTTTCCTATTCATTACTTTCCTTAAAATTCATATTTCTTAAAGTTGCATATATCATTATTGTTTATTAGGCAGCAATACGGAAAGAACTGAATGAATTTAAAAGCACAGAAATGGAAGTACATGAGGAAAGTCGGCAATTTACCAGGTGGGTGAATCCCTCTTCTTGCATAAGTGTGAGACATGGGTATGACAGCAACCCTCTGCCTTTCTGCAAGTCCTCTGCAGTTGTGTCATTATTAGTATGGATTCCTACCATGAGTCCCCTTGAATTTCACCAGTGATTCTGTTAGAATTCCCAGTGTTGCTGATGCCATCTCTAGTTGATACACCAGTGAAGGTGACTGCAATGGATTGGTTGCTACACAGAAAAAGATTGTTTGGGGCATCTAAAAAATAGCTTGAAAGAACTCGGTGGTTCTCAGAGCTCAAGTTAGTAGTCCTAAAATGCACAAAAATAAAGGGATTTCCTTCTCTGGCAGCACTCCCTTGCTCATGAAAGCATACATTTTTGTAGATACATTTGCTAAGTGAAAACTAGATTATGTGTTGAACTTCAGAAAAGCCAGTGTTTTGGCGAGCTTTCTAAGGGTGGGCTCCTGGCAGCAGTTTCTAGGGAACAAGATAGATTCCCTTTTTGCCACTTCTAATCCGTTAATCTGGATTTGTTTTGTTTTCTGCTTTGGATAACATGAAGATGTTGTCTGAAGCATTATTGTTTTCAAGAGCTCTGAAGTGTCCATAGTTTTTAGCAGGCCTTAGAATTTGGCAGGTATTCCTAGGGGGAGGGAGACGCTTCCTGTCATCCCCATGGCACGTGTTCATGTTTCTTGGAAGTTACAGAGGCTGAAAACGGACACCAGCAAGCAAAACTTGATGTTAGGATCAGCCAACATGGTGTACATAGTATTTTTGTCTTTGCTTCTACAGAGAATTAAGTCAAATAAAACTAATTGCCTAAGACTGGGTCCTTTCTGTTGCAACCAAACTCAGGATCCAAGCTAGTGAGTGTGAATCTTCTAATTTAAGAGTGTATAACAGGAAAATTCACAATGGGATATAGGTGTTTCATGCATCTCCTGCTTCATTGCCTGATTTCACAACTTCAGTGATTTCTTTCTCACCAAAACATGGTGGGGTTTTTTTAAATAATAATGTAAAGTCACTTCTGTGTAGATACAGCATGAACAAAATAATTTTAAAGAAGTCAAACCAGTTTCACAGACAGCAAACCTAAGATAGGAGATGAACCAGGAGGCAAGGTTTTAATTTAGTGTCCCATTCAAACCATTAGAAAATGTTCTTTTCAAACCTGAAGATGTATATTTTCATTTGGCTTCTGATGCCATTGTCTCTTCAGCTACTAGGTAGTATATCTTTTCAGAATATATAAAAATACTGGTTTTAAAAAAAAGGACATCCCAAGGTAGAGAATAAAAATAGCAGTTATAGAAATCAACCCCCTGCTTACATTGTTGTGTTTCCTGAGTTGCACTACAATATCAAAGCATATGTACAGATAGGCATGAGTCATACAAAAAGAATTGGACATTTTTTAATGAGATTCAAAACCAGTTAAGACTTATTACAGTTGGATTCTTGAAAGCTGAGCCAGGAATCCAGTGGAGTGACAAACCAGTTAAAAAGTGAATTATTTTTTTCAAGGAGGGCCTTAGAAAATGGAGTAAAAAATAGGCACAGCCAAATAATGGTAAATATAAGCAATGGTTCCATAGGGTCCCCAAAGAATTTCAATGTGAGAGAAATCAGGTTCTCTCTGTTCCCTCTCCACCCTCTTTTGTTGCACTGATCATGTTGTAGAGTCACTGCACAGAAGTCAGAAGAGTAACACTAGAAAAAGCTAATTAAGAGCAAAATAAGATGCAGATGTTTTAAGTTAATTGCAATTTTGAAAATAAAAAGAAATCCCATTTCCTCTGGGACCTCTCATTAAAAATTATGTAGTTTCTGCTACATTTGGATTGATTTAAAAAAGTGATTTAAGAAAACCAGAGACAGAAATCTCTAGCTAGAGATATTGATTCTTTCCAAGGAGATCACTGAAGTAATGCAAACTAAAAGGCACTTGCATTGGCAGCTGGTTAACAAAGCCTTATTTATCAAGTTCTGTGACAGAATGAGACAACAAAGCTACTTACTAAACAAAAAATAGTTTATAGGATATGGTTTCCTATATTATTACAGATTAAATTTAAGATGCTTTAATATTATAATCAGTACTTACAACATATTTGAATTGTTAAAATTTTATATTAAACGTGAGAAATTAAAATTGTTCATCATTTACAGTAATGACTGTCAGTTTAACTGGTTTTCTACTCCTAGTAATTTGGACTGATTCTTTCTGTTATTTCATAAGAGAATCCAAGAAACCAAGTTTTTAAAAATAGAAGAATAAATAGAAGTTTGGAAAGAGGTTATTAGTAGATGTTTATTAAGTGTTTCCAATGGAAATGCTATATATAGTCCATTATATCGTTCCACACAAATACAAAAATCCTGTGTCTTTTTTGCAATCCACTATACCCTCACTTAGCAGAAGAGCTGCATACTTGTGAATGTCAGCTTTTGTGTACACCTCCTTTATTGGAGAAATGCATCCCTGTATTGTACTGAATCAGCTTGTAATGTGAGGTGGCATGTGGCTTGTTTTCTCTTCTCTGGAACTGTTAAGAGAAAATGTGTCAAACAAAAACTTAGATAAATCCATTGCATTACATGCCTTTTTTCAAGCTGTTGCATCTTTTACTACTTCATGGACAGATACATTTTATAAGCCATTTAAAGAGATATTTATGTCTGGTGATCGATACACTGAGAACCTGATAATAGTGGCCGCCTTACCCTTTTGCTTGGATACATTACATTTAAGATGAGTTAGAATTTCAATTGCTGTAGGTTTCCTAACTTATTGTAGAAAAGGCTGGTGACACCTTTTGGAGCAATCCACCTCTCTAGGCATCATACAGGCATTCTGGAGCAATGTACATGCTCTACCTAAAAGCATAAAAAACAATGAAGTATATTTGGGCCTTCATGTGCCTCAGCTGTTATTAGGAAGAAAGCATCTGCACTGCTACAAAATTTGTTGCTTACTTTAAAAAAATACAGCATTTTTGTTAGCTTCATTTTGCACAGGGATTAAACCCCAGAAATTTAAATCTTATGGTTTAGCAAAGCTTTTTGCATAGTAGCTACTGTCATCCAAATAGTGGATGCAATTATGGGTAGATCTATATGGGCAAACAAAACAGACTGGACGTTGTTCTCTGGCCCTGAGGCAGGCTTGGCATAGCTTGCATTCATACAGTTGGTTGACCCAAGCCAAACCATGCCAGGGACCACAGTGACAGGTTAATGGTATGGACAGACAGTGCTTGAGCCACACCAAATCCCTGTTTGGTTTTATAAGTAGAGAGAGAGATGAAGAGCGAGGGATAATAGGTATGCCTCTAAACCCACATAGACCAGGAAAATCAGAAATAATTCTGTTTGGGCCAAAAAAGTAAACAGCTATGAGAGCAGGATGAGGATCATGTTCATAGTCAGTTGAAATAATATAATTCCAAGCTTTTTAATTTATCTTTTCAGGTTTCATCGTCCATAACTGTTTGACCACATCCAGTATTTCATGTAACAATTTTCTTTGGGGAAATCATTGCATCCTGAAGATCTGAGATTGCACTGGAACTTGAGTATGAGTGTGCGCTACAGCTTTCCCTGACATTAATGAAGAAAGTGGCCCTCGTCATTATAAATGGACAAATGATTTGTCTAGGAGGAGAACCCACGCGAAGCATTTGTCCGTGTTCAGACAGACCACGGTTCTGTGGCTACTCCACATAGACAAGTCAGTGGACTTCTTCATCAGAGCTCCACAAGTCAGGAAGTGCTGAAGACAATCGCTTGAGAGCCTGCTACCAGGAACTCATCAGATTTCATAGGGTTGTGACTGAGGGTAACTGAGAGGGAGGGAGTGTGTGAAAAGGACTGAGAGCTGGGGGAAGAGAGTCTTCGCTTGTCAGTCCACAGAGAAAAGTGGAATGGATGGAACTGCCTAATGATGCACAGTGGGGAGAATTATTTAAAGAGGAAAAAAAAAAAGAGTGTGTGAAGCAACTGTGCATGTTTTGGTTTTTTTTATTTTTTTTTTAGTGGCTGCAGCCTGTCTTAAAAAGACGGCAAGCCATAAGTCCTCATGTCATCAGTACTTTTAGTGAAGAACTGTCATTTTCTTTGGTGCCAGTAAATACAGTTGCCAGAAATTAGTCCTAGTATAACTCATCTGTCTTTTTTAAAATCCCAGTGTGCATGCTTCAGGAAAATACATTGAACGTTCATACAGAACAAGCCACGTAATTTTTGGTTTTTATTGTTGACATACTCTGTATCCTCAGAAAGACATAAACAGGATTTGAAGAACAAATAACATTCAGTGAAATGTTTCATGTTTAGAAACACTCCTTGCTGTCTGTCACTTGCCATTCAAACCAGAGGGATCATTATCTTTCTCATTGTGGCAGGCAGTGGTGACTTTGACATCATGCCAGTGTGAATAAAATTAGGCACAGAAGTCTTTGCTAGTATGCCTGAGCAGTGACTAATGTGACTTTTTACATTTAAGGACTCTTGCATTGCTTTGAGGAAGAACTCCCAGATGAATCAGTATGTCTTCAGCCAGTGGTCCTGTAAAAGTGAAAGGGAAATCCTTGGAGTGTCTGCAGCCTGCTTTTGTTCAGTGTGAAGAATGCTTCTTAGATTCGTAATTTTTTATACTATCTTGAAATTGTATATGTGAATACAGTACTATTAAAATTAAGTGGTATGGAGTGTGAAAGGCAATACATGATTTTTCTAAGTTGGCCCAAAGGCTCGTTAAAAAGCCTATGGCATTGTTTACACTAAGAAATTATCTGTCTTATATTAGCACTTATTTATCCTTTGATTAATGTACACAACATTTGGGGGGTGGGTCTGGAATTCACATACGCATACTTTTAATGCAGTATTACAGTATATTTGCTATTTATCCTTTCTAATGTGTGTACATATTACAATTTATTTTTGTCTTCTATGTGCCCTGTTCAGTTTTTAATTATGAAGTGTAAGTATTTCTTTTTCTGGCAATAAAAGGTCTGTGTAGATGTGATTTTTACCTCAGTAAACCTGCCGTAGATTCTTGTGGAATGTTTTTAGTTTATAAAATTGAAGTTTGTTGTTTTAGATGTCAGCCTAAAGGCAGAAAGGAGATTTGGTGGCTAAAATTAGATATCCCTCTTCAGTGCTATTTTACAGCAAGACCAGGTTTGCATAAATGGGGTGGATTATTTTAGCAAAGAGGACTTCTAATAAGAGGAGAGTGCGTTCCAACAGCCGTCACTCTATTATTTTTAAAGAGATTGGCAAACCTTTTTTAAAGAAGATTTTTATGACAATAGGATCCCTTACTATTTTAGTAAAAAAATCTAATGAGGTTCAAGGCCCGAAATATCAATAACCAAATAAAATAATCATCTACATGCTTGTAGCAAAGAAAAGCAAGCAGCATCTTCCTTTTTTAATGGAATCAATAAGAACCATTAGGATTCCATTTGCAGAAAACAATTTAGCTTCTGGGAGGTCCATCGTTTTATAAATATAGAAGCACCACTGACATCAAGGAAGCAGTGAAAATGTATTCTTTGGCACTACATCATGCAGGAATTATCAAGCCATTAGAGTTAAGGGTTGTCAGCAATTCTGGTACAATGCTAATTTTTATTTTTAGAATTCGATGAGTAAACTTAAAGGTTACACTAGAATACTTCTGCTTAAACTTTTTTTTCTTTTTTGGCTGATGTTGCCAAATTTAGAAATGTGTGTCTAAAATCATATAAAGGTCTACTATGTTGACTTTGAAGTATAAAACATATTATTTCACTTCAAAGGAAATGAGTGAAGCAATTAAATAGACCTCAGTGTTGCCTTAATCATATTGAAACACTTGAAAGCAGCCAAGATACTAAAGGCAGAAAGATAGCTGTTGCACAGGCAGAATAACTTGGACAAAGGTAAGGTCAGACTGTATATGCTTTATATAAGACAGCAACTCCACTCACATGCCAGGGTACATAGGGGTTACATAAGCAAAGTAAAACTTGCTAAACTCTTAGGATGAAGTGAAATATTTGACTTTGCAAGAAGATATTCCTCTGTTCTAGGCCTGGAGCGTGAATGGAAAGTCATGTGCTGCCTTTTCATTTTATTAGTTAAAACACAAAGGTGAGGATACAACTTCTGGCTCAGACTTCTTCAAGCTGCACTATGTCATAAGAAATTAGGATACTTAGGTGAGGTATCACTTTTAGGCTTTTCCTATCCTCCTTCTAGGGTTGGAGGTTTTTTTAAAGTATTCACTACAAGCCATTGCTAGAGGCAGAAAACTAGCTTCAATGGAGATGCTTAGTTAATTTTTAATTTCTTATTATTTTGATGATAATCAGATACATTCTTTGACCCACAATTCAGCAAACTAATTAAGCAAATTTATGTAACTGGACAAAAAGATTTGCCTTTATTGAAACTTATGTAAAAATGTAGTATAGTTGCAGAATTAGAACTATAAACTATCCACTGTGTATTATACCCACACATAGACATAGAATTATATATACTATTTTTATATTCTAAAGATCAACTGGCAGAAAAACAACAGCTGGAAAGTGTTATCCATGCAATAAAAAATGAGAATTTGGTATGTCACTATGTGAAGTGAAGCAAGTTTGCTTTACCTTATTGAGGTGCCTGAAGTCTGTTTCTGCTGCATCTTCTAGCCCTCTATATTGATGATTTCAAATGTCTTCAAGTTGCATCAACAGCCCATTGGAAAAATAATACGCCATATACTTGTATGTGGGGTCGCATGCCTGTTAGAAGATAAAAATCAGGATAAGTCCTGGGAAATTAATGAGTAGTCCTTGAGGAAAAAATAAAAATATGTTGAAAAGGCAAAGAAAAAATAACACTTTCCATGCAACATATAGTACAGTCCAGCTGGCTAATAGGGAGCAGTGTGTTAATTTTTTATCAAACTGGACAAATCATTTAAATGCCATCCACTACATATGACAAACCTTACACATACCTAATGTTACACAGAATCATATATGAACTCAGATGTCTACAGCCACACAATGAGAAAATGAGTAGCTTGAAGTAGTGGTTTCTGAAATTACCTCATATATCTACATTTATCAGTAGAATCATGCATCAAACCATGTTGCTGTGGGAGCAAAAGAATGGATGCTTAATCAAATCCTAATTTCTTCTTCACATAAAAAATTTAAATGGTTCTACAATGTCTCTTGTCTCTCTCCTTTCAGGTAATACATATTAGTCTTTTTAACTGAAATACAGGCTATATGAATTTTCTCAAATTGCGATATATATTTTACTCAACAAGTAAAAAAAAAAAAATAAACCAAATGCTAATGATTACTTAAGCTAAATACCATTTCAGCCGGTGATTTGAAACATGTTAGGACCAGGAACACCATCTCTTCAAAATCACTGAAAGTATTCATGGCCATTTTTAGGTCTACAAGACTGCATTTATCTGTTGGGTTTATCATTTACCTACAGTTGTCCATGTCCCTTGCTGTGGTGGCCTTTCCTGACCTCTGATGTGGTGTGGGGCAGAGCAGTCCCACCACCTGCTCTGGCCACACTGAGTACCTCTTAGAGAAGCGCCGCAGTCTCAGTGTTGATATGTAAAAACCATATCAGGTAACCACTTCTTACTTTTTAACTTGAAATGAAAACTGTGAAATAAAGGCATTAAAGTATCCCTGATATTAAAAAATAAGACCACTCCTTCCAGGTGAGATTAGTGCTTTGTTTCTTGCAGAAATGCTTCAAACTCAAGAGCTGTAACAAGTACTACTACAGCTGCACCAGAGAATTTGTTTCAAAACAGCAGTCATTTAACCTGACTATAAATTTAATCTGAGCCCTAATTTTGTACATCATAAGGTGGGAGGAAGATCCATTCAGCAGAGACTGAAAAGGTCTAATCTAATCTGGCAGCCTGGAAATCAGCTGAAATCCCCTCATCATCTGCAGCTGGCAGGGGTTGGAGTCAGGATAGGAAGAGCCACGCCATCACCTGGCTACCTGGCAGGTCAGGTCTGTGTGAGCACTGCTGGCATCCTAAGCAGGGACTAGAATCTCCACCCATGTCTTAATGACTGTTAATGCTTTAATGATAAAGCAAACCAAGCTAAAAGCCTATGTTTGCATGAAACTGTCAGGCACACCTGAACTGCATATTTTAATGCTTTCACATCATCTCTTTTCAGTCATATCTTGAGGAGTTAAGACTTGTGCCACTGCTGCAAGCTGAAATAAAAACATACTCGGGGTGGAAAAAAAAAAAGGATAAACTTGCCTCCTGCCTTTAGTGGCCACATTTAGTTCCATTATTGTTTCTATTTGTACTCTTACTGTACCAAGCTCAGTGAAATGCTCACTGTTGGGACGTAGATTTTAATAGAAAAAG